>NC_141607.1:27298509-27503509 GCF_047967505.1 Dipteris shenzhenensis | reverse complement strand
TTTCTTTTTCGAGTTTGGGAGCAGATCTCTGCAGGTAGCATAGTCGGAAAGTGCAAGAGTGCATTGTCTCAGATTGAGACGCCCTTCGCAGTGTGGTAAGAGGGCAATATATACTGCGGGACCAGGCAAAGCCCTTGGTGACTTTATTTTTCTGATTCGAGGCCATTTCGGGGCCCGTTTTGGAGGCAGAAGTTCTCCGCAAGCACTGAGAAAAAGGCCCTATTTATGTTGTGCGATCACTGCTCTACAGGTCAGTGAAAAGTTGCCACACAAATTGCATCGTATGCCTGTGCATAGAGATACTGGGAGTTACAGAATCATCCTTATTACCTGTTGATGCAAAATCGTCACTAGGAAGTGACTGTGTGGTCAAATACCACTTTTGTCAGTTTTGCAGATTTGCACGTGGTGTGAGGCAGAAGCTGTGTTTTTTGCAGTGACAGAATATTTTGCAGTGTTCTATAATGGCGTCTGATTCTCTTTCACAGATTGTCACTGAAAAGCTTGACAAGAACAACTTCCAAGCATGGAAGTTTAGAATGATGAATTTCCTTATGGGAAAAGGCTATTGGGAGTTCATTACAGGAAATGAAGAAGAACTAGTTCTTCCTAATGTTCCCAATCAACAGGAAATGCAAGCATTTAAAGGATGGCATGAGAGAGCCAGAAAAGTTATATACTGACTGTCTATCAGTATTTCAGATTCTATGATTGTGCATATTCAGGATGCAAGTACGCCAAAGGAGGCATTGGATACTTTGGCAAAAATGTAATAGCACAAATACGCAAGCCAGGAAAATGCAGCTCAAGTAGGAGTTGCACAATGTGCAGAGAGAAAATATGAGCATCAATGACTACCATATGAAGGTGAAGAAAATTGCAGATGCACTTGCTTCCATTGGGTCGCTAGTGGAAGATGATGATTTAGTTTCTGTGACCTTGAATGGAAAGGATTATGCCCAGTTCTGGACATCCATTGCCGTCCGTGAAAAATTTCCTGATTTTGAGGAGTTGTTTGCTCTTCTAATTTTTGAAGAGCAGAGAAATGGTGGTGCATCTTCTTCAGGAGGAACTTCAAAAGAAACTGTCTTCTACTGAAATGCTAGAAGAGGTAGAGGCAGAGATAGAGGAGGCCGATCTGGAGGCCATGGTAGAAATCAAAATATGCAGCAAACTCAAGAAAACCAATCCTTTGGAGGAGGACATGGTAACTCTAGAGGCAAGGGGAGCCAAAGAGGTCGTGGTGGATGGCAGAGAGGCCAAAAAGCAAACAGCAATGTTGAATGCTAATACTATGGTAAAATGGATTGTATGGCTAAAGACTACTACAAAAAGCATAATGACATTATGAATGGAACATTGCAGCAAGGCAATTATGCATCTTCTAGTAGACAGGGTGATGATAGAAATGAGCATTTGTTTAGAGTGCAGCACATGACCAATTCTGTGACAAGTGCAGAAGAAAGTAATGATGTGTGGTATGTTGACTCAGGTGCATCAAACCACATGACAGGTCATGTAGAATGGATGCAGGATGCAAGGAAAATGGAAAGACCAGGATTTGTGGAGACTGGTGATGATACTGCACATCCTATTGTGCACATTGGTAAAATTTCTTTGTCTGTGCAGGATGGGAAAAAGAAATACTTGTCTAATGTATTTCATGTCCCGAATATCACCAAGAACCTGGTTTCTGTTGGTCAAATGGTTGAACAGGGCTTGCAAATCAGATTTAATCCTCATGGATGCTTTGTTGAGGATATGAAAAATAACGGTCGCTTGATAGCAAAAGGAAATAAGAAGGGCAGGATGTTTACGTTTGATGCGGACATGCTTGAATTGAGTGTAGCAATGTTTGCACATGGGATCGGTGTAGTTGCAGATATTGATATCTGGCATAAACGCATTGGTCATGTTAATGTACAACAACTTAAATCAATGAAGGCCCAAAATATTATTGCAGGATTGCCTAAATGCAAGGTTGTAGAAATGCATAAGGTATGTGAAGCCTGTCAATTTGGAAAACAGGCAAGGAAACCATTTCCTAGACATGTTCAAGAGAGTAAAAAGCCATTGGAATTAATCCACTCTGATGTGTGGACTACTAAAGCTGCATCTATTGGAGGTTGTCATTATTTTGTCACTTTTATTGATGCCTACAGCAGAAAAGTTTGGGTGTATTTTATGAAAAAGAAAAGTGAAGTGTTTGGGTATTTCAAAGCTTTTAAAGCTATGGTTGAAAAAGAAACATGCCTGCAAATAAAATGCCTAAGGTCAGATGGAGGGCTTTTAAAGCTATGGTTGAAAAAGAAATAGGCCTGCAAATAAAATGCCTAAGGTCAGATGGAGGGGGAGAGTACCTCTCAAATGAGTTTACAAGGTTCTTGCAAGAGCATGGCATAAAGCAGCAATATTCATGCAATCATACCCCACAGCAAAATGGACTTGTAGAAAGGAAAAACAGGCATATTGGAGAGGTATCTCGGGCTATGCTAAATGAAATAGACCTACTAGATTATTATTGGGTTGAAGCAGTTGCTATAGCAGTTTACATAATAAAGAGGACTCCCATTGCAGCAATACATGGCATGACGAGGGGGAGTTCCATACCTATAAAATATCAGTTTTTGTTGTCATATAAAAGGTGCTTAACTGGCATTTTTGCATTGACATCTTGCGTAAAGGTCATTGTCTTGCCACCTCTCATAATCTTCGAGGGCCTTACCTGAGATTCTCCCGTGTCCAAGTGGATTGAGCTCTCTACAATATTCTACCACTCAATTTGCTTCAAATGAGGTGTGTGATTGGGCTGGTTATAGCATCTTGGTTCTCCCATAGCCTGCACCACCACGTGACTGAAATCTGCCTCATTTTAAAGAGCTTACTGCTCTATGGCTGTTGCCATCCTGCCCTCTTACAATTCTCTCCCCCTATGAGCAAATCCCAGGGGATGGTTGTGGTAGGGAGGGACATTTTTCCAAGTTTCCTATTGCTGTAAGCATCAGTTCTCTTATGTACATGAAGGTGATAGAGGCTTTTCCAAATAGTACCATATCAGGGGTCTTCATAGATAGTAAGAAGGAGTTGAAGGCTGCTTTCAGAGGCGTGCCTCTGGAAAGAAGGTAACCAGATTATTGACTATGAACCATATGGCATGGTCAAACCAGAGTGGTTGGGCCTTACAGTCCATTCTTCCTTCATTGCATCTGCATTTAATATACGGTCTCCCCATGTTGAAAATATCATTGACATACTTTGGGGACCTCTTTTTTGATTCATTGATCTTGCTCTTGCATCTGCCAAAAACACCCACTGGGGAAGGGCATCTACCTAATGCAAACATAGCCATGGGGAAGAAACTCGTGAGCGCATGGCTATATACAATTGGGATGTCAAAGTTTTGAGCTGCTTGTTTTGCCTCCAATTTGATGTTCTTAGTAGAATGCAAAAGATCAGTGAGGAAAAGCCACATGTCAATGTGGAATGGGGCCAAAAGATTCATGTCATGCAGGTCCTAGACTTTGTTATCATGTGCCATAAGTTTTGCTTCCAAAACTCTGGGTGGGAAGAAGGGATTCGTATACATGGGACATGAGTTCTTTTTGGCAGTTGTCACTGGGGTTACCATTAAATCTGAAAAGATCTTGTCTTGATCATCCTGAGAAAGCCCTTCCATATTACAGAAACTGTGTTGGGGGGGAGGAGAGAGCAGATTTTGTGGGTGGATGAAACACTTCAATCCCATGTTTTTTGCAGATGTTGGACTGACAGGGGTTCGAAATAAAGTTCAAAAATAAGTTTCTCATAGTGCCCAGGGATGATTCTACGAAGTCCAAGAGAGCTTTGTTGTCCTCCTGAATGATCTAGTCTAGTGATTCATGGAGTTGCCCAATGAGGTTTATCGCTTCATCCACCTTGCCTTTGCTGAGGACTAAGACCTTGCACCGATCATTAAAGGATAATTGCATTATTATCAGTCTACCTGAATATGGGTATTCTTTCAATTCCTGCAAATCCAAGCCAATTATAGCTTCATGGACTTGTCGGGTAACATGGTCATGATTGCTTGGCATGCTTGTGAGGGGACCAATAGTGGATCCTCATACCCAAGTTTGGCGAGGTTCATGAACCAAGTAGGTGCCTAGGGAGAATGAAACAAACCCATCTAGTTAGGATCCCTGTCATCCCAATGAACTTGTTATGGTGTGTGTTACTTATTAAGATAGGAAAAAGCTATTTCCTCCCTATTACACTTCCCTGGTTTCCATTCTAAAAATCCCTTTCTGTTGCATGAATCTTCGTTCCTATGCTATCCTTATATTTCATCTTGCATTACTTATATCAGAGTAATGCATCCCACATTTTGGGATGCTACTCATACACATTTTTCACTGAACAGACATCAACAATATTCATTTTGCAAAGTCGAAAAGTTTTTTACATATATGTATATCCAACATCCACATATATATATAAAAAGAGTAGAAATTGTCGTTTTCCATAGCTCTTCTAGCTTGTCCAAGGTATGGAATGCTCAACATTATCCCCATTAATTTAGCATCACTTGTATACTAAAGGTAAGTGGCCGGACTCACCTACATCCATCCACAAGCACAGCATGTCAGGACATGAACACAATGTGATGTAGAACTACAGGCTTCATGGCCTAGCCACAGTTGTTATCCTTGTCAACCTCAATACTTTCTTTAAAAAGGGACACTGATGGTGATGATCTCTATAGAGCACTATGGATCTAGTTTGTGAGAAATCTGCCTTGGAATTCTGAAAGCCAATAGTAACAAGATACTGTCCTAAATGATTTTTAACTAGAAATATTGCTATAAGCTCCTAACAGTGTTAGTCCTTATAAAACTACAGCACAGTAAACAAACTTTCCATGTGATGTTGCCATAAAATGAGATAAATTACCATAAAGCTGTGTCAAGAATTGCAAGAAATTTCAGTAACAACAATCCTTAATAGCTCAGAATACCATAAAAATGTTCTAGAGATGAACAGCTACTCATAATATGCTAGCATCCTTTTATGATCACTAGTCCCAGCCCATTATTATTCTTCCTTAGCCAAAGAGGGAGACATAAGCCAGATACAAGTAATTTAGTCGTGATTAGTAGTCTTTCCTCACTAGTATTTATCTATATATCTCAAGGGGTCTATAGCTACCTCATTTCTGACATACAATGCTTAGGTGGCATCAGTTAAAAACCAACATCTATAGGTGCCATGGGCATAATTTCGGGTATGCTGCCTATATATATTAGATCCAGCCAAGCCTCCATGTTTTCTGGGGCTCTTCTGGGGCAAACATGCTTGGATTAGCATAACTTTCCATTAATTAGCTAATCCTAACCTTGTCCAAGTCTTCAACACGTCTCGTGAACGGTAATGTCGCACAATATACCCGTATGGTAAGGAAATGGGGGATAGTGTAGTTTATATCCAAGTCATCCTCTACCATATGAACAGGTCATAGAGGTGCCACAACTTTTCTTATTACCTCATTATGCACATCAATGAGCATAGCTAAAACTTTGGGATGAAGAAACTCGATCAATGGTAGTGATTGATTCAACCGATGATATCGAGGTGACATAAGCTCACAAGAATAACAGCAATCGATCAGTCAACATGGGGGAAGATCATGCCTTCAAGACCATTCTTACAACCAAAATGCAAGGCCGGAACTGCACACTCAGGGTATGATGTGAGGACCATCCCAGAGTTGAAGCGCGGGGCATTAAGAAACATCTATATTGTCACATCCTCCTAGCATTTTGCATTCATGCAGAAATCCTGGGCATGGAGGGGAAGCAAGACACGAGAGGGTCGTTCTCCGTGGCCAAGCTAGAGAAGAAACATTTTTACATGCCTTCGGCATCTCATTAGCTCATAGCATCCCATTGCTAGGCTATCTGGGATTATACACTCTCAAATCCCTGTGCAGGTTCTCGCTTCCTCCTACTCCTAGAGCATTTAGTCATTGGAAGTGAATGCATTCCTTCGGGTCGGGTCATCGTTCATCGACTAAGTCCTTTAGTATTCTGGAGTATATAATGGTTGAGCACGTAGTATTACGAGTGGGATCCCATCGGTTCTATAGATGCAAGTTAGAACAACGGTAGGCAAACAGTAACGTGTGTTCCATAGATCCTAAAGCAGTTGTAGTAATTCATTTCATTTGTCATTCAGGGTGCTTCTCGTGGTAAAAGCATGTAGGTAACACTGATTCTCCCACTTCCTCGATGCCTGGGGGTGGCATCTCGTGGGCAGGTTCCTCCATTTTGGGGAATAAGGGTGGACATTTTGGAGTGGAGGCTACGAGCTCCGTTCTCTCCAGCTTGCATGCAAGGACTCCCATACTCTACATTACTATCGGGGGTGGACCAGAGCCTCAATGCGTGCCTCTATGCATCTGCTACAGTGTGGGTTCCGTATGCATATTACGTGGACTAGCCATCGTTTGGCTTCTGTTAAGCTAGTTCGACTTGAGCGTGGAATGAAATGAAAAGATGACTAGGGGGCAAAATACAATAAACATGATCGAGGTAGCTCACATTTGGCTGCATGACGAGTTCCCTGGCATGCAAAGTCTCACCCAATATGTGTGAGGACTTGTAAGGTGGCCATGGGTCATCGTTCTTCGTTCTTCGTTTCATCAGGCTCATGGGAGCTCTCTACTACTCTCTGGGTATTCCTCGTCTCCCCTACAAGCTTTGTTGTTTCAAAAGCTTCGGGAGAGGGAGGGCAATGCCTTTCCTTGTTAGGCGGGAGCAGGAGGAAAAGGAGGAAATGGTTCTATGACAACTTCCTGTGTGCCCTCCATCATTTTGTGGGGTGTATCCTCCAAGGGATGTCATCTGCTGCAGTGAAGAGCTTTTCAGGGTTGGGCTATCACGCCAAGGTTTTTCATATTCCAACAAGAGCTTGAAGCCACAGTGAAGAGCTTTGTTAGGGTTGGGCTATCACACTAGGGTTTTTCATATTCCAGCAAGAGCCTGAAGCTTCTTGAAATTCGGGCTGTCAAAGTATTCAAGGGAGTGGATGTCAAGGATTCATTTGCTCTTCCATGCATTTGGTTCAATGTGCATCGAATTTTGTCTGGAACAACATCCTTGGGTGGCCATTTGGGACCCTACTAAGGGTGAGAAGGCAGGAAGTTAATTTTGCATGTACCATCGTGCCCAAGTACCATGTACCATCATCAGGTCCATTCATGCTACCTATCTTGGGGGTGGGCTCTAATGCTCACGGGTTTCATGGGGGAGGTGGTAGAGGGCTTGGTGTGAAAGGCCCTTCCTACCTTCATTCGTACCCCCTCTCTTCCTAGTCAAATACTTCCCCATTAACCATGAGGCACCTAACATGCCTTATATTGGGCTTTAAAATGCTAGAATGTTAAACAGATCTTGGGGTTTGATTCGAGCCATTCTGGCTATTTGAGGGGATCCGTCATGGGGTTTGTAGGTACCCCTAGCTTTCTCATTGAATATCCCCTTTGATTGTGGGTACTACCCTTGTACACGGCCCTATACACGGGGGCAAGTTGTGACATCCGTGGGGTCTCGATCAGTCCCTTCCCTCTTGGTGGGCAAATGTGTGTGTGTGTGTGTGTGTGTGTGTGTGTGTGTGTGTCTGTTCCCACCAACCGCAAACCCGTAGGTCCGACACACAGTCTTAGTGGGGGTAGTAGTCCTGCCCTCACATGGGAAAGGGTTGTACTACTGCCCAGAATCATATCAGTATCAAGTATTGTCTAAACACAGGTATTAAAGGTTTTATTTACCTATCCATATCGTAATGCTTTTTGTGTCGAGGCTACAACCTAGGAAGGGTTGGTTTAGGAACTTCCTGATGAGACTATCCTTTGACTCCTCTTCTCCTTAAACCTATTTTTCCCAAAGGTTTCAATTAAACCCTTCAATTGTAAGAAGGCGCTGAATTTATGCTTCTGCGTGTATAGAATAGGCATCACTTGTGAAAGGATTACTTTTTTTACAAAGGATTTTGGTCTATTCCCATGAGCCCAAATGTACTGACACATTGGATATGGAAGTGATTATGTTTTATCACATTTTCTTGTGACTGCATTCATGATTATCTAGTTGAGTGACTGTAATGTTCATGTTAAGAAAACTCACCCTGGTGCCAACCATTTGGCCATTTGGGTCCAGGGATTTTGTGTCTATTGTTTCTTTTATCTCCAAGAATGTTTCTTTTATCTCCAAGAATTGTAGGGGGTAGATCCACCATGGGTCATCATCCCCCCAATGCACCGGGTCAAAGAATGAAGTAGGTGACTCCACATTTATCATAAGTATATCGTCCATAAATCTATAAACACTCCTAAAATTCATGAGTAACTCCCATTGGTCTAATTTCTAGATATGGAGCATCGCTTTAAATTCAAACTAGAAAAGGTATAAATTGCACCATAGAGGTGAGCACGAGAAGCCCATCAGAATACCCACTATTTGTTTGAACTCTTCTCCTCCCAAATGGATATGCATGTTTCCCAATAGCCAATCAATTAAGTCAATACATTTCTCAAGTGTCAGGAAGATTCCTGTTCCATTCTTCCTATCTGCCATTTTTTATAAAGTGAACACACATGTATTGCTGATCGTGTTTCTCAAAAGCGCATGCAATTACCTATTTCATGACCTCCTTAACGCATGATGCTTGAAGTAGGAGGCATCTAGTAGGAGCGTTGCTACAAGAGTGCCTTTTGGGCTATGGCGGATCTTTGGAGATATAAACTACCCAAGGCGAAGTTGGTCATTTTGGATAGTTGCTATTGATAGATAGTTGATAGGCTTGATGCTTTGTTGTAGAGTAGATGGATTGCTCGAGTAGAGTAGCTTGCTGCTAATAGCTAGTTGTAGATGTAGATAGAGGCCGAGTCGAGCTATATATAGGCGGCCTTTGTTGATGTGAGCTCTCCTTATTGCTTGCTTGCAGGTCTCTCTTATCTCTCACACAACACTCAATGATCTCCCTCTCTCTCGAAGAATGAAAATGAATGGAAATCTCTTCACATGAACGGAATTTTTCAAGAATGAATGGAAACTTTTCTCTATGGAAGTGCTCTCACAAGAACACGCAAGAGGCTCACAATCACTCAATCTCTCTCGCACTCTCAAGAATCACAATGCCTCAGTGGAAGGCAAGGGAGCTCTGATACCATGACAAAATATGAAGAGGGGAGAGCAGAAGAGTGGAGATGAGGAGAGAGGGCACAGCTAGAGAGCACACCACAAATGACTAAACGTACACTAAACTTAGTTGAAAAGGTAGAATATATACAAATCCATTTAGGGTTAGGGTTAGGGCTAGGGCATCTAACCCTTTCCTTTATAGCACTCTATGGGATTAGTGTCATGCACATATGATCACATGATGTTGAGCATGAACTCTCAACATAACATTCATGGAAGGTATAAATAATACTTACAATTGTCATTCAAAGGAGCTTGCTAGCTTTGTAAATAATAAGTGGGTCATAAAGTGACACTTGATACTATGATTATAGAAGTGAAGGCTTAAGAAAATTGAGAAGGGGTTAAACCATATTGTCCAACAAGGCTATAGCATCAAAGGGGCATTCCAAGGAGTACGAGAAGTATGGGACAAATGAGAATCACTTTGTACAACTACTATGATTCCCTTTGGATATTTGGAAGAACACTTTTTTAACTTCAGTGAGATAAGATATACGATTTAGCTCTAAAACGGATTAAGAATTACAAGGAGATACCTTTAACCATGGAATGTGCAGAAGTCATTGACGAGATTCAACATCTTAAATCATGCCTACTTATCACTTCTACTGATAAATCATCAAACACACCATCTTTTATGTGCATGGGTTTTTAATTTACCCAAGCAAGGGAAAGATTGAGGAGCAATGACTTCCAAATTGTGAAGGAACCACTTATCCTTGATCAACTGGCCAGAGAGATAAATCAATTTGACTTACACTTTTCAATACATTCATTGACATTACCTTATTCAATGGCAACTTACAAGGCCCACAAAGAAGCATTCCAGTGGATCACCAATGCCCATTCATGCATATTCTCGAAAATGGCTTCAACTATGAGATTGATCTTACAAGGGTGCATGGACCCAATTATGAGATTCACTTGTGATCTCCAAAAAGAGATCTGGAATAGCACTAGGATCCTTGCACATTGTGGATCGTGCATTCATACTTAATTTACCAGTAAGATTCATTTTGTGTCCACAGCCGACATTGGCAAGTATTATGAGAACATCCCACTAGAGGGGGAATGCTAAGGCATTGTGATTCTTGAGAGTGCAAGAGAGATTGAGTGAATGTGAGCTTCTTGATTGTTCTTGTGACAGTTCACTTCCGTAGAGAAAAGTTTCCATTCATTCTTGAAAATTTCCATTCATGTGAAGAGATTTCCGTCCATTTTCATTCTCCGAGAGAGAGAGAGAGAGATCATTGAAACATTTCATTGAGCGTTGACCTACAAGCAAGCAATAAGGAGAGCTCGCATCAACAAAGGCCACCTATCTACAGCTCTGCTCGGCCTCTATCTACATCTGCAACTAGCTATCAGCAAGCTACTCTACTCAAGCAATCCATCTACTCTACAACAAAGCATCAAGCCTATCAACTATCTATCAACAACAACTATCCAAAATGACCGGCTTCTTCACCACACCTTGGGTAGGTTATATCTCCTAAGATCTGCCATAGCCTGAAAGGCACCCCTACAACAATGCTCCTACTAGACAGCTCCTACTTCAAGCATCACTGCACCTAAGCTCCCACATATGGCGCTCACCTAGCAACCATCATCTGTTGTGACCTATCCACCGGCTGTATCTCCACCAACCGAACGCTATGCCATACGCTGGCTCAAAACGAGAGCTCTGCAATGAACCATCACCAACAATTCCAACGGGGCTGGGGAGTGGGCTCACAGGACTTGGGAGGAGAAGAAGGCTCAAGTGACTGGGGAGTGGGCTCACGGGACTTGGGGGAGTTGGGGGAGGGCTCACGAGATTCGGGAGAGGCACCACCGGACCCGAATAGGTTCGTGTGCATGGATGCCATGGAGGTGGTGGAGCCAGAGGAGGAAGGGTGGAGGTGGCATCCAGTGGGTCTAGCAGTGTTCTTCACTCTTGCCATTGAATAATGAGAGTTAGGGTTTTTTTTAACTTTTTATAAGGGCCCATCATGTTTTGACATCCCTTTTAATTACATTTAGGTTTCACCTTGCCCCTTGCCCCTACCCTAACCTCTCCACCCCCCACCCTCGTCACCCTCCCCCCCTTGCCCTCCCCCTACTTGTCCTGCCCACACCCGTCGCCCTCCTCCATACCCGCATCCCCCCCTCCCCCCACCCTTGCTACCACTCCACCCCTCCCCTTGCCCCGCCCCACGCCCCTCCCTTCTCTCCCCCCTCCTTCATCATGTCCCCACTTTCCCAACGTCATGTGAGTATAAAAATTGTGGTTAAAATAAGCAAGATATTAAAGAGTGATTACACAAATTATGGTCAAAATAAGCAATATATTTATTTCATATTTGTATACAATTACACCATAGCTTCTGTTGGTGGTTGGACCCATCTGCTCCCTTCTCTCACTCTAGCTTGCAACAAACGTGTGACTCCTTGACTCCCTTCAGATGCTTTCCAAGCACTATGCCTTCTATTCTTTGATACAATTTGAACTGCTTTTGCAAGTTTTGATGCCTTTGCCTTTTCAGACTTCAAAGTCCTTCCTAGTAAACATCTTAAAAACCAATCAAACATCTCATGCAATGCATTGCTGTGAGTGACACCACCACCATGCCTTGAGTTCTTGAAGTAGGCTGCCTTGGCTCCATAGTGCGACTTCTCCATGCCTTGTGTATTCCAAATTGACAAAGGACCCCAATTTTGTACAAACCATGGTCCGTGTGCATAGAGAATATGCTGCAAACAGGATGAGAATTAAATCAGCAACAAAAACTGTTTATAAAGCAAGTGCTAAATATTACGATGGTGCCAAGATTACCATGTAATGCGTAATGTGTGACTCCCCTCATGCTTTCACCATTAATTGCATAAACTCTTTCACAGCCATCCTAAACCTTTCATAATACATCTCATCGATTTGAACCTGGCGAAGAAATTTTATCAATGCATCTACCTTTGTCCATACTTTAGCTCTCAAAGTTGCTACTTGAGGATGAGAAGCCTTATTGGTCATGCATTCACACAATGCTTTCCAGTATTCTCAACCCAAACTACATTGAGACAATGTATGTTTGTCTTTGTCGAGATTGTGGTTCGATAAGAATCTCCTTGCCTTCCCTCCACCCATGGACACTTTTGTAGGAAGATTCTGTGTTGCCCCAGACATTTTCTTATCCTCCTTGAGTTTGACATGTCCTCCATGGAATCCCATCTCTGACAACAACTTCTCAGCTTCTGTAATGCACCGTGCGGATACTTCTTGTGGAATTAAATTCCAAGCATAAACAAGATGCAAATACAATAACTTAAGATTAGGGCTTGGCCAAGCCCTAATTTGCCCTTAAGAAGTTTTGTCCACAAAATAAACCATCGATATTAGCATCAATAAGGCTTTGACATTTTTTACCAGTGTCGGTATGGTCGTTGAAACTTGTATCCCAAAGTCAATATTACTGTCAAAAAAACCGTCGAAAGCGACCTACAGAAAACTTGGTAACCGTCATACGAGCGTCGATATAAACGTAGCTATTAGCGTCAAAAGTCTGCATATTGATGAAAATCTTGACTGAAATAACAATATTTTTTTGACGCTTTCTTATTGACACTAATATAGACGTCATTTTAGACATATATCAGAGTTTGAAAAAAAAAGTGTATTTTCTATCCAAAAAAGCGTAAAAAATGAGCTGAACTATTATAGTAGTCCTAGCTAACAAACTTCTAACATGGCATGACCTATCCAATGCAAATGAGCACATCATTACATTACATCATGCTAACTTCAACAAGATCCTTTCATGCCCTATAATACAAGCAACAACACGATCTATATCATCAACAACATCGACTAGTGGAGTTTAACAAAGAAGAACATAAAAATATGACCTAGCCATTGACATGAACATTGATCAAGAAGGCCAAAACAATAAATTACCAAAGGGTCATTGTAGATGACATAATGCTTTAAAAAATGATACTACCAAACTCCAAAATACATTTATTCTTATCCGAAAACACTGACACTAGGAAGACTTACACACCAATGCTTATTATTCAAGCACTACTCCGCTCATACTTCCACCATAAAGCATCAAACATAGAAGCACCGAGGGTTTTATTACTAACATACACTGGAAAACTTGCACACCAAATCAGGGGTACAACAATCCACACAACCCTGCATCTACCACTAATGACTCCACTTACACAAGCCTTTCAGTAGAGAAATTGCAAGAATTATCCATGTTATACAAATATGTGGAGCTCATAGTCTTAGATGAAGTCTCGCTTATCGGCCTAAACACATTCACTTTAGCAGAACTACACATGCATGAAAGTAAACATAATCACCTCGAGCCGTTCGGAGGAGCAGATATACTTCTATGCGGCGACGTATGCCAAGCAAGCCCCACAAAATACTCTTGGATCGTCCTAGGCCAAGCAACATCATCCACAATGATTTCATCCTTTTAGAAGAAGTACGTTAAGTACTACTAAGTACGTAGGCCCATGAGACAAGAGAATTGTTCATTCATCAAAATGCTACACAACATAAGATCGGCTCATGGACCACAGAAGACCTTCACATACTAAATAGTCTTTACTTTCATTAACCATGAAACAAACACACCACCATACCACACCTTTTCTACACCAGCGCATCAAAGGACATCCATAACAATTACATTTTTTGCACAATCATAACAGCACCACATATTCTCAAAGCCATAGATAGATGGGAGCTAAGGCTAAAACTAGGAAAGATCATTGAAATTTGCTCAAGAAACCTTGACATATTAGATGGCATTGTGAATGGGACTGACGAAATATTCAAAGATTCAAATATGCAAACTAAACCATACATTGTGAGAGTAGAATTCCATGACAAGACAACAGGCTCTTGCACACGATCACAAAATAGATACCTTTACAGAAGTGGAACACAACAACATTGGACACCAATTCTACAAATTACTAGGGAATTCCAAATAGGGAAAAATCACCTCCACACGATATGTCAAAAATAATTTCCAATACAACCTGTAGTAGCACGAACTATACATCGCTCTTAAGGATTATCCATGGACTTGCTCCCTTTCAATCCAACAAAAATTAAAAACCATGGCCTAGTATGTACCGAATTTTGTGACCCCTCTAACCTAGTTACTATCACAAATAGAGCCAAAGCATATCCAAGTAGATCCAATCGTACTACAAGAAATTAATTGCTTGAGAACCATGACTAAATGGAAACTTCTAAAAAATAAATAAAACTACCAACTTAGATTAAATGTGTGGTCAATTTGGAAAAAAAGACCAAATACAAAAATTGACATCATAGAGTACAAAACGCCCATGGCCTACCCTGCAAATGCAGTAAGGAGACAAGACTAGAACCCAAAATAGACACTTTGGGCAAGATTCCCTACTACTGGATCCTTCTTCATAACTATGAACCGCAAGTCCTACAAAATTTCCCTAAGCTCACCAATCAATAAAGAAAGCCTAGGCGCCGACCAGCCAATTCCTCATAGTCCAAACTGCCATCAACAAATGAGTCTCTAAGAAACGGCCAACAACATGCAAGAGTTGAGGGAATACTGATCATTTCACCTAGCAAACCAAATTGCCATTTCACTGCAACCGAGAAGCCTATCATCCAGGCCTGTTGCACAACTTGTAGCCCCCAGCCTCATCCAAAGCTCATGGACTACTGGGGCAGTCTCAAAAAAGGTGGAGAATCTTTTTCAGAGCAACCCTACAAAGAGGGCATAAAGGACTCAACTACATCCACTTCACCAAATCTACCTCTGACTGGGAGCCACCCGTGTAGCACCTTCCACGAGAAAAAATTAAATTTTCCTGGCAATGCACTCTTCCAATTTTCCTCAAGGCACAACCTCCACCAATTCTGCGACCTGTGTATATTCCACAATGCATTAAAGTCATGAACCTCCATCTGACTCCTTAACAATTCCCTATAGCATATTTTAGCCAAAATCTTATAGAGAACCGTCTGGCCTATCCTCCACTGGTTCTCCCTTCACATGAGTGAGGGACTCCTGTACGTAGGCCAGGGCTGAGGCATGGCAGTGACAATACAAGAGAGAAACCGAGCCCTCCTACTATGAGGCCATAATCTTGAACAACCAAATTTAATGGCTTCCAAAATGCATGACTCAAATCCTATAGATCCTGCCAACACCTCATGCCCTTCTTTTGTAGAGAACGGACCTTTCTCAAGTTGAACAGAGCCAGCGGCCTCCCATCGCTAGACCGCACCAAATATTCTCCTAGAGATTGGAGTCCTCTCTTAAGCTATATCTACCTTTCCAGTTCAAGATAGGCATACAGAGCTTCTAAGCATCAATCAGGCCAGACAATAGATTTGAGCCTCTAACCTTTAGAGGGAACCATGAAATTGTCTTATCAAGACATGAAAGATAAGGCCAAGTACCAGTTCTCTTATCTGATGCTTTCTCCATGAAATCATGAAGCACTTCAGCCCAAGGGGCATCACCTCTTATAAATTTGGGTAACCACTTGGCAGTAAGAGATAAATTCTCGAGGGAAATATCAGGCATGGCAATCCCTCCAGCATTCTTAGGGGCCTTGAGCAAATTCCACGGAATATAATGTAGCCTTTTCACTCTTGAATCCTCCGACCAAAGAAATAACCTTAGCAACTTTTGAACTTCTAGCCAATGGGAGTTCTTAAACTGCCATACTGAGGCCACATAGAAAATTGAAGTAGTCAACACAAGCTTACTCATTAAAGGCCCACTCCATCTCCAGACCACTCCATAATTGAAGTTTCGACTTGATCCGATCTTTGACTCAATTGAATAGCTGGCATAAGGTGAGACCAATACCAAAAGGGCCCCCCAGGTATGAGATAATTTTGGCCTCTTGAGACCCAACTCATAGACAAAGATGTATCCCACTCAAAGGAGTGGTTCCTCAGAGGTTCAAGGGATACCTGCAATGCATATGTCTTCTTCAGACTGTAGATCGATCCCGAGGGAATACAAAAACACTGAAGTACTTGAAATAGGTTGTTCACGCTTTGCTGCGATTCGTCCACAAAGATCATCAGATCATTGGCAAACATTTAAAGATTAAACTATTTGCCCATTGGTAATCTCACACAATTTATCAAGCCCCGATCCGCATAATGCTTTACCAATCCAATTAAGGGAACTGTGCAAATAGCAAAAAGCAAGGGGGCCAATGGGCACCCTTGTCTAGTTGACCTGCAAAGATCAAATCTACCAACCATGCCTCCATTAATGCACAAAATGGCAGAGGCGTTACCAAACAAGGTGCAGACTTTCTTGACCAGCTCAATACCAAAACCCAAATGAATGCAAAACCACCTTTATGAACTCCCAAGAGACATGATCATATGCCTTGACGAAATCGATACCCAAGGCAATGCATTTCTGACAAAAAACCAAGGCATAATCAAGAACTGAGGAAACATTGAAAATGTTTTCTAGAATATCACGACCCTTAATAAATCCATTTTTCTCTTACTCCACTATCTACATGCATTATACCTTGACTGCCAGCACTTTAGCAATTAGCTTGTAAGACACATTGAGCATGGTGATTGGCCTCCAATCACCCACTTTCAATCGATCCGAATGCTTAAGAAATAATTTGGCAACCCAACATACATGTCATCAGAAAGGCTTCCCTTTTGTACTGAAGAGTTAGCCATGTCAACAAAATCAAACTTTAAGAGCTTCCAAAAGTGCCTAAAAAACTCAATAGAGAAACTATATGGGCTAGATGATTTGTCCTTCTTCATTGCCATCAGGGCCTCCTCAAACTTCTGGACAGACAAAGGACAAGCTAATCTAGCTCTCTGCTCATCCGACACCCTCACCTTGATTGGAGCCCACAGCCTATTAACATTCTCTCTCCAAATGCTGTCAGAGACAGGTTGAGAACCAACAATAGTAGCCAATTCCTTTTTGAAGACATAAGCAATCTACCAAAAGCCCGTGACAATGTTCCCATTCATATCATGAACTCTATCAATCGATTCACGGACATGCTTCCTTTTAGTAGCCTAAAAAAACATCTTTGATGGGCAAACCCCCCATTCAACCATACCTACTGACTTCGGATTCTTGCTCTTTTGACCTTGATCAACTCCAACTCTTTAATAGCTAGTTCACATTCAACTAAGTAACAATGAAAGGATCCGAAGGATCCGCTAGCACTGCTAGATTCAGGCTTTTACGGATCAAATTCGATAGAGACTCATCCCTACAAAATCTATCTCCCTCCTACTTGGCCCATCTCTTCGCAAAATAATGGATGCCACGTATATTAGCATCTCGTTTAGTGCATGGATCTAAAACATTTTGTGTGCATTCCCTCCAAGTGGGCCTAATCTCCCTGCCAACAATTCAAGAATTTAAAAGGCACATCCAAAGATCTCTCAATAGGTAAGCATTCCACATAGCCTCTAAGATACAACGCACTAGAAAGAACCCTTTCCCTACCAACCGCAGTGAGAATTGAGAGGCCAGAGGGAAACTTGACTAGGTACAATTTGAAAAACACAATATCAAAACATTAAACATATAAAGCCTAAACACATGGTCAACAAAATCTCATGCACAAGATTTGCTTGCTTGTCCAAGCTTACTAAATGCAATAACCATTTGCCTTCAAGAGACACACCTTCAACCATCAGACAAGTTACAACCTCCTACATTCGAATCAATTTTCATGTCAACAAGTATGGGCGTCGCAACATACGAATGTAAAGGGCATCATTATAACAAAGACCGGGAAGATGGACAATGAGGGTTCACAATGCCTACTAACTATGTTCGAATCAACGAGCAGGCATATTATTACGATAATAAACACTTACAAACCACCAAAAAATAGTATAACATCATTAACAAAAATGCTGGACCACATTCTTTTACTAATTCCACAATCAACTACAATATACATCATACGTGACTTTAACATTGATTACAATTTCCAATCAACAACAAAATCTAAACTACGATTATACATGTCCACAAGACAATTTCAACAAATCAAGAAACAACCACCACAATATATGGATCCACAATCAACCACATATGGACAAACAACAAATCAAACAATATGAGCAGTGGAACCAACTATGCTTATTGGTCTGATCACTCCATATTATATGTTACAACCACCACACCATTGAATTCATTAAAGTAAAATTTGTCCAAAATTGGAATTATCACAGTTGCAGGTGAGGAAAACGTGTCACCATGGGTGCCAAAGATTTTGAGCAAGTCTTCCTTGGTTCTCAGTTACATTGGGACCGGCTTTAAGAGATGGGATCCTTCATATGAAGCGCACGTCCTAATACAAGCGGGGGACATATTCAATCTCGGTGCTGTCCCGACAATGGACGTTTACTTGTCTAATAATGTGCGAGCAATCTGCAAGCATACTTGCATACAAATCGAAAAGAGCTTGACAAGGAACACCATGCGGTTTCTTACATCCCATATAGCCAATGTGGAGGGTAGCTTGCAAGAATCTCCTAAAACGGCAGTTCACCACCTTGGACCGATTGAGAATTGGTCGATTTGAGGTACTGCCTTTTCCACGTCAGCCCATGCCTCCCTTGCAATCTGCCTTTTCCAAGTTAGCCCATGCCTCCCTTGCAATCGCAGCGCAGCAGGCCAACGGCGGCCAGCCCTCTTATAGGCCAATTTGGTCCCCTTTTTTTAGGACCCGGCCTTTTAATTAAAATTAAAAAATAAAATAAAATTGTGCGAATATTATGTGCTGGGAGCAGCTGTCCTCTCTGATTCCCAGCGCATTGTATTCTTCACAGTGTTCGTGGTAGTGATGAGAATTTTACTGATTGCCACATATAACTCGTAGACCCCTTTCTACGTTAAGTGGCGAGAAAGCGAAGCGTAAGCCGGAAAAAGAGATGAGCGGAATTTGCCATAGATTCGTAAAGACGAATGGCATCAACCTGCATATTGCGGAGCAAGGCTCGGGTACTATTCCCTGGTTTCCAACTTGTCTTGCTTAATCACTCATTTCTACAATGACTCTTGCATGTGACTAGTCCTTGAAGAAAACATCCATAGTCCCAACAATTCACTCCCCAAGTGATTTGAGCGCATCCAATGTTGAAAGAAAAGCTGCCACAAAATTCATGCCTTTGCAACTACGAAACAAACATGTGCTACAACTAGTGTTCTGTCATCTGACAGCAATCTGATTCTACGTTGGCACATCGTCTTTCCATGGTTTAATGTTTGTGCTTCTCTGTAAAGGTTATAACTCATTAGGTGTATGTGATACGTGGGCACATCGTCTTTCCATGGTTTAACGTTTGTGCTACTCTATAATGGATTCTAAGGATACAACTCATAGTGTGTGTGAAGCCCTTACGGGAGCTTGTTATTGCTTGGGAAGCTATCACCTCCATATATACATCGCATGTATTTGAGTCGATAAATTGAAACTTCTACATGCATTCATCTTGTAATGTCTTGCATTCTAAAGGTGTTTTCTTCTTATGGTCTCCTCCTGATGTGCCTCAGTCATTCGAACATAACCTTCTCATAGGTGCAAATTTCCCTGAGGTGCGAGGCTTGATCCCCTCCCAAAAAACACACACACACACACACACTCTTTCTTTTTGTGAAATCCATTTGTCATTATATTACAAAAAACAATCCCAAGAAAAGGATAGCCAGTTACAAGCATCAGAAGATATCATTATATGACAAGAAGGCAAGATAATCTATATCCCACGCATGTACACAATCATAAAGAGATTGCCTTACAGATGCCCGGAAGAATTGATATTTAGCCAGGATCACACCAAACTCAAGGGTTACAGTCCTTCCATAGAGTCCATAGGCCCAATAGCAAATCCAATAAAAAGTAGATCGTATCCCTATCTTATCAAAGGAAAACGAAAAACCTGGAATTGCTGTCAAATCAAGCACTAGGAAATTTGGCGTAGCAAGAGTAAGAAATCATAAGCTTCTGGGCATTGCCAAAGGATATGGGGCATAGACTCTCATGAGGACAGACGTGGTCGACAAGTGGCAGTGGCAATGTGATGAGCCAGAACTCCAAGTAAAACTTGCCACAAGAAGAATTTTTGTCGAAGAGGAAGTTTGGAAGCCCAAATATACTGCGCAGTGCAGAAAAACTGGTCAGCAGCTTCGAGGATAGTGGCAGAGGATTGGGATTTCTTAGTAGTTGAGGTGCTTGTGTCCTCATAGGGATGGGATTGAGCCGTGGCACTTGTGCATTGGGGTGTGAGTACTGGCTGTCTGTATACTGGAATTGGTGCTTGTTGGTACTGCCGGGGTTGGGGTTGTGCAACCCTCTTATTGTAGAAGCATGCGTTGACACCTGCAACATTGCAAATGACATAGCACCCTGCGGATAGAGAGAGACTTCACTTGGGGGATGGTCACATGGCTCATAAGGGGGGGCATGCGTTCTTGATAGATCTCTCACCACTCTTGCCTTTCGGATTCTAGGATCGAGGCACATGAGGTGGCTTCTCCTATTCGCCTTGCACCTTCGACAAAGGATAGTGTGTGGGAGACAGTTGCCAGCATCAATGCCTAGAACATCTGGGTATTCCGCTGTGGTTTGGTGAGGGGAGGCCAGCAGACCACTCCGGTGGCCACAACATTTACTACAGCCTCTACATGAGCATCTAGTCAGCCTCAGCGTTAGTCAAAGCCCAGATCTTTTGGGCCTCATCATTGTAATCAGCTCATCATTGTAATAAGTTCATCACATTCATTTGTGTAATTGCACTAGTCAAAGCCCAGATCTTTTGAGCCTCATCATAGCTCATCATTATAATCAGTTCGTCACATTCATTTGTGTAATTGCACTAGTCAAAGCCCAGATCTTTTGGGTCTCATCATTGTAATCAGTTCATCACATTCATTTTTGTAATTGCACTTTGCATTGCGTCCTATTTGTGTGTCTTGTGCTAGATCTCACATCTCTCTCTCTCTCTCTCTCTCAGTGCTTTCTAGTCATTAATTGCAGTTAGTCCAAGGTTGTTTAGCTACGGTCAAAGTCTTGTGCATGGTACGCAATGCTAGGTTCCATGATTGTCAACTTAGCGTTGGGAAAATCACTCGAATACATCCATCTCTGTTGTATCAACTACGTTACAATGCACCATGCCCATCTGTACTTCATTGCACTAGATGATGACAGCATACTTGACCAACTTGAGTAATCACACCTTAGGAGAGTTGTCTCTTGCACACTGGTATATTTCTTTAGTACCCACATAGACTTAAAGATGACCACTCTTTTAAAAAACTTGTGCTTTTGTTTTGGCAGCTTGAGGGAGAAAATTCGCAGGTTGTGAGACAATGCCTCAATGGGCTGAACAAGATATGAAGCTTCTATATAATAGTGTAAAAGATCTAGAGACCACACAGGTAGCAAAAAGCATAAAAATGCTGTAAGGGGCTCTATGAACAGCAGTAGCTACTGGCAAAAGAAGCCTGAAACTCTCAATTGACAAGAGGAAACAAACAGGTCTGGTGATCAAACACAGCAACAAAGATTAAGTAGCCTTAAAGCGTCAACTTGACAGTCCATGACTGTATATGAAAAAGTTCTACTGATCTTATGACCTGTGGTGGACTCAAATCGACAGCCACCCACTAGGTGATTGTTCTACAACACAACTAATTTATTTTGCAAGAAGTAAACTCCCACTAAGTATGACTAAAATACCCAGGATAAAAAATCATGTTAATACATTGTACAAAGTCATGCAGAAAAGAAATGAGACTGTTGTAACCAATCCGGAAGTGGGGAATGCCATGACGGCCCTATGGTGGTATATGGCTGGTTGGGGATGTCATACAAGCTACGTGCGTAGGTGTGCCAGACTTGAGTGTCAGTGAGGGGTAGAGGTGATTTCCGCTCAAGGAACTTGCGCCAAAAGTCTTTAGAGTTGCTGCTACTGAACAAAGTATTCAGTAGCTTATCCTCTTTTCGGCGGACAAATGCCTGCTTCTTCTGGCATACTAGGCGACGATACTTGCATATCGTGTCAGGTTCACTCGGAAGGCTATATTTGGCATTGAGTTGGAGTTGTCGGCGAGAAGCCTTACACTCCTCATCGTACCAACTATAGCATGACACAGAACCGGGAGGTGGAGGTCTAGTGGAACGTGTGGTGTACGGGAAGGCATACAGGGAAGCCTCATGGAGTGAGCGGCTAAGTAGGGCGGCACGATCGTCTAGAAGGGGTATGTGATCAGTGTATGTGAGTAGTGTGTATAGCCGTGTGGAGTAGGTGAGTGATAAGTCGTGATCAAAGTGTATATCATGATAGGTGGTGTATGTGATCGGCGGTGTGTGTGGTGCTGTGAGACGGGGATGGGAGATGTTGAAAAAGAGGTAAGTGTGGTCTGCCCCAGGTGGGAGTGGTGAAATAGAGAAGTTAGTGATGTGTGATGTGATGTGAAAACAGAGAAGTCACTGATGTGTGATGTGAAGGCAGAAATCCCATGATGTAGTCAACTATGCTAGAGGCCCCCCCATGTGGGAAACAAGTGAAGCCACCTAAGGTGGGCCATAGCTCAAGACCATTATAGATGATGAGGTTAGGTACCCTACCTATGTCCAGAAGTGAATGCCCGCCCGTATGATGTGACTAGCCCCTGTCTGTCCACAGATGCCCGTGTCATCCCTGCCTCATCACGGTCAATGTCTGGCAGCATGCTGTATGGAGTCGTTTTGGAAGTCGAGAAGCGGTACATGATGTGTGCTTGTCCTTGCTTTGAAGTCCCCAACAAGGAGTACCTCTCCGCGGCTTAAGAGATCCAGAATGTTTGGAAAGAGAACTACATCTGGGGACGTATCACCCTCCTCACTTGTATCCCTGGCGAAGTGAGATGTCTCAGGTGGGAAGTAGCATACTGCTATGAATAGATCACTGCCCCCAGTGCGTCGGATCCGGACCCACATGAATCTAGAGTGTGCATCCCTCCTCTCGATCGAGATGACCCCAATGAGAGAAGATCTGTATAGGACCGCCACTCCTCCAGATCCTCATACTCCGCCTGTCTCCCTCGTCTCATCCCTAAATGCTGGCTCCCGTGTGTATCCACCACTGGCGATCGGTAGTGGGCGCTCTAGGCTCTGGTGTGTCACTGTGTAAAAGACTATGTCTCGTCCTGCAAAGGATTCCTACAATTTCCCTGGATCAGACCATAGGGTACCATTATAGTTCCAAATGGTGCATGAAAGGGACTCGGTATCTTGGGTCTCATAGACCCCGTCTCCCTATGCGGAAGAGTGGGTGGGTGCCCGACAGGGGCCTGTCAGAGGTCGGCTGTCTCGGACCACAGCCCATTTCCCCTCCTTGCGGGCCACATCCCCCTGCTGTAAGAGAACATGCCTCTCCTCGACCTGCAGGGGTGTCAGGTCCTCATCCATGGATATCGTAGGGTGATCACACAGGGCCTGTCTACGTCGAAGCGCTGCCAATCATGCTTGGGTGTCTCGAAAGCGTATGACAAGGGGCTGCTCTCGGTTGGGATCTCTCCCTACTCGCCAGGCCCCCTCGATCCCATGCTCTGAGACCCCCAGGGTGGTGGTCACAAAGGTAATCGCATCGTCCACAGGAATGGTATCTGTACGTGGAATACCACAAACTCTGATGTTGAGGGCCTTATTGGCCCTCTGCTGCTGCTCCAAGAGGGTGGCTGAAACGGTTGCCTTTGCAGGCCCCCGTTTTGCCACATCTACCCACTTGGTCATCTCTGCGATGGCAGACTGCATAGTGGCAATCTGAGCCTCTACAGCCGTCGATGCGGTATCTCCAGGGGCTGTTCTCAGGGTGGTTGCCTCCTCCCTGATCTGTGTGATGTCCGCCTGAGCTCCTAGGTGAGGGTGGCCGCTGTCCACCTGGAGCCCACTGCGATATGAGTGTTTGCTCACAGCATCAATCCTTGTCTGCTTCATGACTTTCTTGTCTTTCTAGATTTTATCTTTTTCAGTTCCCCCTTTCGCAATTGTTTTTCTTCTTGTTTTTTGCTCAGTAAGTAGTCTCTTTCCTTTGGAAAATTGAAATTCAGATTTGGAAAGAAAACTGAGTTTACTGATTTTTGTACTTTTCTTGCAGGTCCTTCTTGTACTGTTCCTGTGGGTTTGACCACAGTATTTTGAGCAATCCAGGGTGTTTGAGTGTGGACAATAGCTCACGGGGGGGCTTGGGGCCCCTGGCGCAGTCCAGCTCAATTCAGTGGGGTCTTTAGGCCCCATCACAGGCCTGTGTGCCCCTGGTATAGGTTGCAAGGGGCCTAGTGGCCCTGGTGCAGGTCGCGACAGGCCATGGAGGCCCTGGTACCTTGGCAGGGTGGCGGGAAGCCCATGAAGGTGAAGTCGAGGGCCTTGGGGCCCTGTTGTAGCTCCCGGGGGGGTTTTCTTGGCATAGGTCCTGATGATGCACAGGATGGAGCAGCCCCTGGTGGCTGGTAAGGTGGTGCAGAAGCCAAAGGATGGCGCAGGAGCTAGGAGCTAGGAGCTAGGGCAGGGTGGCGTGACAGGTTAGGAAGGAGAGAGAGAGAGAGAGAGAGAGAGAGAGAGAGAGAGAGAGAAAGAAAGAAAGTTTATTAATGTCCACTGGAGACCTAAAAAGGTCTATGGGACAAAAGAGACCTGCTTATACATCAGTATAGAGAGGGCCATAGGCAACCTCCCTGGGTGTATCATCAGATTCCTCCAAAAAAAACAAAACACATAGAACATAAAACATAAAAGGAACTAAGTACTAGGCTATGGAGTGGCCATTACATCAGTTTAAGACTGAGGGTCTTTAGATTTTGTCTTAAATTCTCTAATCACTGCAAGACCATCACAATATACTGCCCATTTTCCTGCTTCCCTGGCTGCCTGAACCTTAGCAAGCTCGGTAGCTTTGTTCTTTAGTTGGGTTCTTGTAAGCTCCTCAGCAATCCATATCTTTGTCCCCTTCAGCTTATAGGATTGTTGTAGAATCCTCTTCCTAAGTGTCTTCGAGTTGAAGGTGATGACAACGTGTCCATTCCTAGGCGATAAATAAACTGGGGAAGACTCCTCTTCATCATCATTCTTGTCAGCAGTTGGGCTTGCTGACCAATCAATGGCCGGGACTATTGCCTTGATTCTGTCGATTGCCTCCTCGAAAGTGTCATCCTCGTGCTGCCAATCGGGTATTCCCCCTATCCGAATCTTCATAGCATTCTCTTTCCGAAGGTGATGTTCTTGGATCTCTGTTTGGATGTCAACCTTGGGTTCAACTGTCACTTCCACCTGGATAAGCTCTCTAACTGTGGAAATCAGCTGTGATGTTGGGGGCTCAGCTTTACATGTTTGTACGGCTGCTGCAATAATCTCCTGCTTCCCCGGGCCTTCCAAAGCTGCAATACGAGCTAGGGCTTGGGTGAGCTGGGACCTCAGGTTTCGCACTTCTTGCTGGAGATGGTAAATCTGCTCTTGCGGCTTGGTCGGCGTCAGGGGAGGTTGAATCTTATACCTAGAGTACGTCCTGTTGAAGGGAGCAGGGGTTGTGGCTACCATGGCGGAGTAAAGCTTGGGGGGATGAGGGGAGGATGGGCTGGCCATATCGGCTATCCCCCTTTTGGCTGGACTAACCCCTTGGCTGGGCCTGGGGTACAGCCCAGCCAAGAGTGGGGAGAGGAAGTGGAGAAGGGCTGAGCGACGGACGAGGGGAGGGGGCTGAGCGACGGGGAGGGGGCTGAGCGACGGAGGGGGCTGAGCGACGGACGAGGGGAGGGGGAGAGCGACGAGGAGGGGGGGGGGGGCTTGAGCGACGAGGAGGGGGCTCAGCGACGGACGAGGGGAGGGGGCTAAGCGACGGGGAGGGGGGGGGCTGAGCGATGGACGAGGGGAGGGGGCTGAGCGACGGGGAGGGGGCTGAGCGACGGACGAAGGGAGGGGGCTGAGCGACGGAGAGAGAGAAAGAGAGAGAGAGAGGGAGATTAATGTCCGCAGGAGGCCTTGCGGGCATATGAGACAAAGTGCAAAATACACGAAAAGGGAAAGAAACTCATACAAGTGACAAAGGGCTGGAGCAAAAGGCACACTAAGACCCTTGTTGAGTACTATGCCGAAATAAAGAGCTCAATAGCTCAAGCAAAATCAAGTACGAAACATATGTAAAGCATATCATGTGCTAACTGGGGTAGGCTGAGAGTTGGAGCTGTAACTCAGAATCTGAAATTCAGCACTGTGGTGACTCGTCTATGAGAGGTGAAAATGTCTCGGATCTGTGTCTGTCGGGTTGTCTCATGCTGTGGTGGCGGAGGGGGACTTGGTTGCACCCGCTGAGCTATGTCTAGAGTGACCCCTCGTCTTGGGCGGTCTCCTATGAGGAAAGCTGTGATAGGTCGGATCTCAATAGAGTGTGCCTTGGTCGCTATCCGTGTCGCGGGTGGCATCTGCAACCCTCTATCAGTAATCTAGATTGCCCGCATATCAGCTAGCTCCTCCTTCTCCACCCCATTGTGTCCTAGAGCTGACTCAAATGCATAGAAATCTGTGACTCGCCGTTGTGTTTAGTTAGCCTCCATATCCTCTAGTTTGGTCCCCTCCTGCTGCTCTTTGATCTGTTGTAGCAAGGTCTCCCTATGTTGGCTCAGCTCAAGAAGGTAGAGCCCAATGTAGACCTGGTCATGGAAGTGGATCAATTGTGAAAGTGGGCCGAATCTACTCCCATCCTGATAGAGATAGTGGTATCGCCCTCAGATCTCATAGTAGGCTGGGCAGGCGCAGAGAAAGTGCTCCTCTATCTCAATCACTCCCAATGTGCACTGCATGCAGATCCACTGCTCTTTGGGTATACGTGTTGCTCTCCCTGTCTCAATGGTCGGCTGATGGGATGAAACCGATCCTTGGTGCAAGTGAGACTCCTCTGTCCTCGAGATACTCGGGTCTGATGATGAATCCCTCCTTTGAGATGCTTAGGAAGTGGTCACGGTAGAACTAAGTCTTGGTGGGAAGCTCCTGATCTCCCCCCCAAGTTCGAGACATGTGGAGTTGAAGGAGATCTAAGTGTATGATACAATTAATCTCATCTCGTGGGATTGACTTAGGGGGTGCATCCATACTATATTGAAAGGGAGGGAGCCTATCCATCTAGATCCCATGTTTGGCAAACCATGTGGATATACGTGCATACCATGTGTCCGCCCCGCTCTTAGCCAATCATTTGGATGACTCCAGGGCCAGCCTTGGTAGTCTCCAATGGGGTAAGTCCCAGACTCTATGAATGAATGTCACTGTCTAGAAGATGGCATCGGTCTACAGTGGTGTCATGGCGAACTCTGCCTGTACAATCTCATTCGGGACTGAGGGCTTGCTCCAAATTATCCTAGATCCCATAGTCATCTATAGTTGCTCAAATCTCCTCCACTCTACTATCGGTAGATCACAACCCTAGAAGGGTGCTGCATACATGGCAGTGTCGGTGAGAGGGGGCAGCCCTACTTCACTCCGATCGTACTCTCAACCCAATCCGATACACCACCTGGGGCATGAACTCTGCCTCTGAGTGACTCATATAGGCTCATCACTCCCCATATCAGTGTCTCTAGAATCTTCCTGTAGTTTCCTTATCATGGAGGATCATGGAACAGTGTCAAAAGCCTTTCGAAAGTCTACAAAGCATTTGTAGACCTTCTGGTGTCTAGATCTCGTTGCCTCAATGATAGCCCTCAGAGTGAAGATGTGATCTAGGGTAAATGCTGTCTCGAGAATCTTGCTTGTCCTAGTGCCCGCTGCCCCCAATTCTCTATATGACTGCGGAGCTCCCTCTCTAAGACTGATCCATAGATCTTGGCCAAAGTATGGCCAATCATGAGGGTACAATAGTTCCTAGTCTCCATAGGGTCCCCGGCTTTGTGTATTGGCACAATAGTGAGAGAGAGAAAAGAAAGAAAGAAAAATGTATTAACGTCAGCAAGAGGCCTCGCTGGCTTATGACTCAAAGTACAAAACCAAAAGTAAGTCATACAAGCCGCTATGGGCTGAAGCAAAGGGCTCACTAAGGCCCTTGCTGAAAGTTAACATGCTAAACTAGTGAGCAAAATAGCAAAAGAGTATCAAGTGCTAAGAGCGAACACTCCGAGAACACGGACAGGCTCCATATATCCAGGTACCTTGGTGGCTCTTTGATGGGATGTGAGGAGCTCTCGTATCTATCTGTCAAGCTATCTCTCGAGGTGGCGGAGGCCATGGTCTCCTCGATCTTTGTATTTGATGGACTAAGTCATGAACGATGCCTCGTCTCTGGCGGTCTCCTCTGAGGAGGGATGAAATAGACCGGACCTCGACCATGCGTACTTTGGTCACTCTCCATGCCGCATGTGGGGTGTGCGCCTCTTGTCTGGCAGCATTGTGGCGGTGACTCTCACTGCGAATCAATGATGCTCTCATCTCATCAAGCTCCTCTCCCTAAGCCTCCTCGAGTGTTGACTCAGATGCATATAAGTATGTAACACGTGTCTGTGCTCGGTCGATCTCGGTGACTTGTGGCATCGCCTCCTATTGCTCTCTGGTCTATCACATAAGTATGTCTCTGTGTTGTCGCATCTCAATTAGATAGAGCCCAACACCAGCCTGGTCGGGAAAATGGATTAGCCGTGAAAGCGGACCAAAGCCATGCCCCTCTTGAAAGAGGCAGTGATATTGCCCCCGTATCTCATAGTAGACTCGACAGACACATAGAAAGTGCTCCTCTGTCTTGACCTCCCCCATCAGGCATAGTCGTCTGGAGGCCTTGAGGGCCTATGAGACAAAGTACAATCATAAAAAGTAACCCATACAAGCTACCGTGGGCTGAAGCAAAGGGCTCGCTAAGGCCCTTTGCAGAGTACTACGGGCTATGCTAAAACAAAAGCAACAAAATCTAGTACTCAAACTGAAGAATGGAACACCTAGCCTGGTGCCAGGGTGGCTCTCCTATGAGCTGCGAAGATATCTCGTATATCTGTCCGCCGTATATCTGTCCGTGTCTCTAGGTGGTGGGGGGTGTGGTCTCCTTGATCTCTGTATCCGGCGGGCCATGTCGATAGTGACCCCTCTGGTCGGTGGACGAGAGAAAGAAAAAGAAAGAAAGATGTCTTAACGTCCTCAAAAGCCCTGTAAGGCCTATGGGACAAAGTACATCCCATGAAAATGAAAACTCATACAAGCCACAAGGGCTTAAGCAAAGGGCTCGCTAAGGTTCTTGCTGAATTCTAAACAAAAATATGAGAGACAAGTCAGTAGCCGAAACCTGACACTGTGGTAGTGTTAGCACTTAGTCCTGGTATGAGCCTTGTAGGTCAGGTCAACTCTATGAGTTGACTTCTTTGGTCAACCATATGGGTGACTTGGGGGCCATATAGGCCACCCTTTGTATTTTCCTCTTATCCATTTGAGTAGTACTACGTTTTGCTCCAGCTTCTTGTTTGCTTCCCGCAATCCACTCCGATTCCATTGCTTCTTGCATCCAACAGTGGTATCAGAGCAGGTTCTCTTGCTCTGACTTGCCCTCGTGCTCTCCCATTGCTCCTACCTGCCATTTTTCTCCAGCTCGATCCGGTGCCTCATTTCATCGCCAAAAACCTGTTTTTTGAGCAGAACAACAGTCCAGCGACTGTTTTATGACTTTTTGAGGTTTGATTTCAACGTTTTTTAAAATTTTTGAGCTGCCCGCATACAAACGACCCTGTCCCACACCATTTTGGCTGATTTATTTTTGTTGTACAGCTGTACAGATGTCTGTATGGCTGTACGGACCTGTATGGACATGTGCGCGATGCTGCCAGGACTCCGTACGACTTGTCAGATTTGATTTCGAGCATTTTTGAACTGTTTTGGGAGGTTTCTTGCTCAGATCTGGACTCTTTTCAGTCATTCAGGTCTTCCTCCAGGTGCTCCAACCTACCATTTGGCTAGGATTCTCTCCCTCTTGACTCAGATCTGCCTGGTACAGTTGGATTTGTATGGTGTAGTTGGTGCCCTCTTTTATGTCACGTTTGCACACACTGCAATGACATTGAGGTGATTTTGCTCTAGAGATTGGGGCTTTTGTATCACATTTGCAGATTTTGGAGTGACAGTTGCTCCTTTTGGTCACATTTTGGGGCTTTTGCAGTATTTGCCCTATTTTGACTTCATTTCCACTCCAACACTTGGGATTTTGGATCTATTGCTGACAGAATGCGGGACATGTTTAGATTTGCAGGTTATTTTGTCACATTTGCTTTATTTCAGCAAAATTTTGGACTTTTGGTGCCCCAAATTTGACAGTTTTGCCCTTCTCGAAATTGGGGGTTTTGTCAATTTTGTTGAAATTTGCAGTGACATTGGCTTGGTACAGCCAATTTTGGGCATTTGGTAGACATTGACATGCAGGATCATTGACATTGGCTTGGAATTGCAGCACATTGAATCACATTTGCAACTTGCAGCAAAATTTGGGGCTTTTCCCAATTCGCCCTCTTAGATTTTGGTGCTTTTGCTAGATTTGTTGTCCATTGTAGTGACATTTGCTTTATTCACCTCAATTTGGGTATATTATGCATTTGCCCCTTGATTTGGGCTTGTTGTCTTGTCAGATTTGAGGCACGCAGCCTCCATTTGGGACATTTACAGCTCAATTGATCATTGGATACATTTGCAGACATTTGCCCCTTGTTTTGGGCTGATATTTTTGCAGGACAGCTATCTTTGGAAGGGGGGTCCTTTGATCAGACAGATATTGTTTTGCAGGTCATATTTTTGGGGATAGCACGTGCATTTAGCTCATTGTTTGAGCAATCAATTTTTGGTTGGTCACTGCCTGACATTTGCTGTCAATTTTGGACAGCCAGCTCATTTTGCAGTGAAAGCCATACATGGTGAAACATTTGCTAATTGCCAAAAAGATTTTGGGGTATTTTCTCAGGATCGGATCTTCGACCTTCCTCTGTGGCATCCGCTATTGCCACAGTTGGTGCAGCTCTACAGCCACTTCTGGATCTACTGCCACCATTGGTGCAGCTGTTACAGCCACCTCTGGATCTACTACTACTCCAGCCACACCTCCTACACCCGAATAGGCTAGATGAGATGGTAGAGATGCCCAAGCACATTCTATCATTGCTTTTTCAGTCTAGAGACATATCATTCCTCACATTCGGTCTTGCAAAACATCAAAGGCAGTGTGGGACATCTTGGCTCACCTTTACCAAGTTCGCAATGAGGCACGTGTTCTTACGCAAGGAATTGGAGAATGTCAAAATGGAAGAGGGGGACAACATGGATGCATACATCACAAAAATCAAGAATTTTTAAGAGCAGCTCATTAATGTGGATGAAATTATTTTAGATGCTCAGGTAGTGTCCACGACACTCAATGGACTTCCTGTACTAGGGGTTTGCTACTACATTGAGGTTGGTTGCCATGGGCAATCCCAACACTCATACTTTCGTCCAGCTTGTTCCCCTTCTCCTGCAAGAAGAGCAAAGTCGCACAAATCGTGCTGCCCTTCAAATTGGAAATCAGGTTTTTGTCGCTAATCACAAAACTAAGAGAAAGAACAGGCAAAATTGCAACAAACCCAAGCCTTTTGGAGGCTCATCTATTGCTGGACACTCATCTAATTCTGCCCCATCTGATGCAAAGAAGAAAAACAGCAAATGTTGTAATTATTGCTAAAAGCCAGGACATGACATTTCTGAATGTCGCAAGCGCGTCACTTTTGAAAAGAAAAAGCAGCAAAAGGGACTTGTTGTCACTACTACTGCTTCTGCCCCAGATCATGGTCATGAGGCAGCAAACATTGCTCACCATGAGTGGGCTTTCACGGTGACATACCAGTACCATCTAGAGGAGCATGCTACAGCCTTGTCTGTCTTAGATTCTAAGTCCGATTGGTGCTTCGACAGTGGTGCTTCCAGGCACATCACTTCTTGCAGATCACTCTTTCAGACATTGGGGGCTGCTCCACATGGTGGCACAGTGACATGTGCCAACAATGCATCATCTCCAGTGAAAGGGATTGGCCAGGTCGAGGTCACTTCAGTTTCAGGTGATACGATCACGCTCATGGACATTTTGTTTGTCCTAGGTATCAAGAAGAACCTCATCTCCATTGCAGCCATATCCTTGAATGGCTTTTGGGTTCTCTTTGATGGTTATCGATGTGCCATGTATGACAACTGGTACAATGACATCATAGTACTTATTGGGTCACTTTCTTTTGGTCTATATCATCTTGATTTTTGTGACAGACAGCCTACTATAGAGGCAAATTTGGTGGCTGAATCTGTAATTTCAGATTCCCACTTATGGCATGCGAGGTTGGGTCACCTCAACTACAAAAGCTTGGTTAAAATGCATTCACAAAACATGGTGGTTGTTCTCCCACCCATGCATGTACCGGTTAAACATGTTTGTGAGGGATGCTTGTTGGGCAAAATGCACTGTTTCTCATTTCCAAAGGATGGGACAGTTGGTGCATCCAGGAAGCTTCACCTTGAGCATAGTGATGTGTGCGGGCCGATACGAACAGCATCTCTTGGGGGCTACCTTTACTTTTCTACCTTTGTGGATGACTATACCAGATTTGCTTGTATATATGGCATGAAGGCCTGTGACGCTCCTATTTTGTATATGAAATATTTTGGAATATATATCACAGATAGTGTTAAAAAAGGATGGTTTTGATGTTTTGAAGGTTTTGGGAAAGTTTGGTGTTGGTCGAAAAATTTTGGTTTTGTCCATTATGGTGTCGGCTGGATTTTTCGGCTTGATTTTGAGTTGGTTAGAGAAATAATCTGAAGAAACTCTGTATGAGAAAGTTTTAGATCTTGTTGAGTAGAAAAACTTTGTCCTAGTGAAAAATTTGTGGTTCACTCGTTTGCATGCTTGTATGGAGGTCAGAAGTTGCTAACAAAGTGGTTTTGAGCTAAAAGTACATCTAGATTTCCGTGTCAAGAGTTGCAAGCATTAGACGAAGGTCGAGATGGAAGAATTAGCCATGAAAGGTCAAATGCAAAGGGAAAGAAGAGGGTCCGATCTTTGAGATGAGCTATTGAGCTTGTCCATTGGATGTACAAGGCGGGCGTGGTAATGCTCTGAATAGGGCCGTTTTCATGCCTTTAAAAAAAAAAAAAGAGACGTCGAAATTCCGTACGTGTTTGCTATTATAAGCGCACACTAAAAGAAGGTGAAAAGCACATGCACGCTTTTCGAGAAAAGCTGTTTTGGCCGATTTTGGAGGTTTTTGGCGGCTTATTTTGGAGTCGTGAAAGACTATAAAAGAAGAGGAGATCGTGAGAAGGGAACACACAATGTGCGAAAGAGAAGAGAAGGCATGCATATCGAGGCTGCGCGGAAAAGAAGAGCAAGCACGCATATATCGAGGCGCTGCGAAAGTGACAATAGCACACGCGAATCGAGGCAGCACAAAGAAGAAGATCAGATCAAGATATTTTGAGAGTGAGAGTGGGAGTGAGAGTGTGATTGAGATTTGATCGTTTGATCATCTGATTTGAACATATTCATGCGAGTGAGAGTGAGAGGGAGAGTGAGAGTGAGATAGCTCGGGGGTGGATGGGTAGTATCGAGCTCCTTCACGGAGCTATATAGGCCTCTCCAAAACCCTTTCCTTTATGCCAGGCTTCTACAGCAGGTAAAAGATCCGGCAACTCTGAGACAGACATTAGCTTAATTGTACCTTTATGAGAGTTCTTCTTTGCTGGATTTACAGCCCGCCTCCATTCTTTTTTAAGCTTTGGGCATAGACCAATCATTTGAGCAAATGTAATGTCCGGTTTCCTCGCTGAAAGATCTTCCACCAAATCATAGTCTCCCTGCTCCTTCCCCATGGGATAATCTGCAGTTCTGTACTTCCTTCTAGGCTTCCTGCTCTTCTTCTTTTGCATCATCTCCTCAGACTGCTTCCCCTTCTTTGCACTCGGACCAACCTCCTCTTCTCTATCTCTCTTCCCTAATGGCATGACATCTTTAATTTCCTCCAACTCCAACAAGCCAAATGTAACTGCCTTACCTTTCCCTTTCTCTTCTGCAGTGGCTTTACAAATTCCAGAGGTACTAGGCTGACCTGCATCTTTTACTTCTACACTATGATCATTCACCCTATTATTCAACCCTGTTGGCAATGGATAAACATCACCTCCAGCATGAGGAGGCTTATCACAGTGTGTGCTATAATGTCCCCACTCTCCACAATTAAAGCACTGGACACAAGGTGCAAATGACCCTTGACCTCGTCCTGCCTGCCACGGGCCTGGATTATTTGAAGAGGGCATGCTGCCTCTACCATAACCACCCGATGATCTACCTCTTCCCCTAGCATTCATCAAGTTCAAACTCAAACTCTTCATAAGCTCCGACATTTCATGAATTTCTTCTTTCATATTCTCCTCCTTCTTGACTTCAGACTTTTGTATTTCTGGCTTCACATGAGAGATAATTTCAGGCACATGCTGAACCATTGGCATCTCTTGCATTATTTGTGACAATCTTATCTGCTTCCTCTCCTTCTCTTTTGCTACCCTGAGAGAATCCTCATAAGTGACCAGCTCTTTACATTCAATCTTTATTCTATTCTCCGACTTCAGACCAGCAACAAACCTATCCTTTTTTATAACTCTGCGAGGAACTTCAGGTAATAAGGTCACTTGCCATTTATTCCACAACACAGTGAACTTACCGACATACTCATCCACTAATTGAGTTGGCTGTTGCTGCAATAAACATAACTCTCTCCAAATGCCATCAGGATCCCTAACACACATAAACCTGTCCAGGAAAGCTGTCCTCACCTCTGGATAAAACGGCTTTCTATGAGTACCCTGATCATTACGCATTCTTGCAGAGAAAGTCTGCAGCCAAGTTCTCGCTTCTCCCAACAGACACAAGGATAGAATCTGAAGAAGAACTTCTGGAGCATTCCGTCTTTAATAAGAGCTATGAACTCCAAGCACTCTAAAAATCTTTCTGGGTCTTCATTGGGCAATCCATGAAATCGAGGAAATTCATGAGCCATCTCTCCTCTTAACTGACTTCTCTCAAACACACTTCCAACCAGAAATACCACCCAACCTCTTCTGGGAAGAAAGCAAAAATAATCACTCTACTAAAAAAAGCTTACCCTGCATCTAACTGGCATTCTTCTTCCTAAGAGCAATTATTTTCAAAGCCTTTTGAATCTTAGCACAGAGGCGTATCACCCGAAGTTCAACATCAAAGCACCTATCTCTCCTGTGTCCACACTCCCCACATAACTCACAATGAACCACTCTCATGCGAGGCTTTGTCTTCATAATTTCAATCCCTAACCACACAGAAATTCAAGCAACATTCCCCAGCCAATTTTTCTGGGCCGTTTTGTCTCGAGTACCCAATCTCAATTCAAAACTCCTCCTGTCCCCAGCAGGATCGCCAAAAAAGATGATCAGAAAAAAAAGAAAGACAACTCGGAAATATGCACTTCACCACATCAGATAGTTGGCACTTCACAGGGATCAGCTGCAACATGGGCTCATAGATGATGAGATTATGAACCAGATTCGAGAGCACACAAATAACAAGTCAATCTCCCACACAACCTGATTAGAACACACACAGAGTCTTTGAAAGAGGGGAAAGACTACACAGCCCGAAACAGACTGAGCTCAGAAGTGAACTTCCCCCCAAAAAAAACTCAGAAAACAGTCAGCCTCAGAATACCATGAACCCACAGCCCACTGCTCATTGCCCAGCAAGACCCCCAAGCCCACATGCTGTTCATAAGAAGAACTGGCGGGAACAATCATCTGTAAACCTGCAGGTACATTCACCGTACCAGCAGCCGTACAATCGTACGTACGACAGCAGGTACTTACACCCCGTACCAATCATACACAGTAATCCGTACAGTCTGCATTTAATGACGACCATCCTCCATACAGCTTGTAGAAGACATCTTTAATGACCCGTACGTGCCTGTTCAGCCTGCAATCAAGGCACTGTACTACCAGCTCGTACCAGTCAACAAGTACACCCCGTACAACCTCGTACTGCAGCCCGTACAAAGCCCACGCTTCAGATTCCGTACCAGCCCGTACGGTTCTTTCCAGCCTTCAATCAGTGCACGCCATCCGATGCAAGGCTGCGCTTGTTCTCAGAGCTCATATACTCAAAATTCCTGCAGTCGGAAACCTACACCCGTCTCATCATGTACCAGCCCGTTTTCTTCATAGGCGCTCAGCCCTTCGCTTACACACACACACACCCTCTTTCATCTACGGAACCCCCCTCCTACAGTGTAGCCCTTCAACCAGCTAACAGTTGCGCTCCTTCAGCTGCTCTCTCCTCTTCACCCTACGAGCCTCCCACCATCGCAATTGCCTCTAGCCAGCCCGCACAAGCTCTTCGCAGCCCGTACCATCTCGCTCTCTCGTGCCACTTCTCTCTCTCTGCAAGCCCAAGCTCCACATACCATGCTTACTCCAAATATAAAAAAACCCTTCATGACTTGATTTACATGACCCCAAAAACATTTCACTTGACCACACACTGGTACAACCACATTGCATTTCATCATTTCCCATGAAGTCCCTGCAAAACATACTTTATTGTCTCAAAAAAATATACATCAGTCCATCATGCTTGTGAAAGAAAAATCCACAAATGCCAAAAGCCCACACCTATTCTGGATGTGTACAACTATGTGCCTAGCCACAGCTATATACAATGCTAAAAAACGTGATACAGATTCTGTCCTATCACCGTGGTCATAGATAGACAAGATTCAAAAGTCTTTAAGGGATGGTACCTGCTTGGTTTTTTCATAGACCTATCGGTATGGGTATTGTGACACAAGGGGTGATATCATTGCATTTAGATAAGGATTGAGAATGGATTTGCGACCCTGACTCAATCTCGGATGGTCTGAGTTGAAGAGGGATTGGCTACCTTGATTCACTCTTATTGTCCATTTAGATTTTTACTTGTGGCAAACCTTGGTGGTATGGGATACTAACGTATGTTACATATAAGATTCTCTGAGGTGGTAGTATTAACCAACATGAAACCGTACCCAAGGGCCAGTGGGTGATGCACAAGTAGGATGAATTGAATTGGCGGAAAGGTCAATAGACACTTTACAAGGAGTGGCCAAGTTTTCTTTACCTTGAGAGAAGCTATATATCATTCGGTTTAAGCAGGGAGCTCCATAGTTTAGGCACAATCTAAGGGGGGTTACCACATCTATTATGATGATGGTTTGTCAGTGCCTTAATTGGGACATGGTATTCTAAGATTAGAGATCCTAAGTACGGGATGGTCTTGTGATAGCAGGAGGGGTTTTATTGTGCACAGGTTTTATACATGATATCCCATAGTGGATCTTGCCTTGAATGCTTCCTTTGAACCAAGGTACTTGGAAAGATGGATACTTGGTAGTTCTCATATTTTGATGGGAAGTATATCATGAATTTCAACCCAAGACTTTCAATTAAAAGGGTATTTCAAGAGCTCCTGCGAACTGCCCCCCCCCCTCCCCCGCTCCCGTCTACCCCCCCCTTGCGCTGCACGGCCCCCCCTCCCCTCCCCCTCCTCCTTCGCCGTTGCATCCCGCCGTGCCCCTCCATCCCCCTCTCTTCCCTCTCCGCCCACCATCCCCCCCCCGCTCCGCTCCTCCCCTCTCCACTCTCCGTCCTCTCCCCGCCTCCCCCCCCTCGCGTTGCGCTACCACCTCCCCCGCCCCCTCCTCCCCCCCGCTGCGGCGCAACGCTGCCCCCCCCTCCCCCTCCTTCCTCGCCTCTCCTCCCCGCCCCCTCTCATGCTGTGCTGCCACACCCCCTCCCTTTCCCTCCTCCTCTTCCCCGCCCTGCGCTGCACTGCCCCCCCCCTCTCTCCTCCTTCCTTCCCCCTCCGCCACCCGCTCCCTCTCCACCACCTCTCTCCCCCCCCGCTTCCCCGTACCCCTCCATCCCTCCCTCTTTCCTCCCCCGCCTCCATACCACTCCCCCCTCCTTCGTCTCTGCCGTTTCCTCTCACTTCCCCGCCTTTGGAGCGTTCACAGTTTGTCAGTGCGGTATGGCAGCCAAGAGCCCGGAACCAGTGGCCCGGACGGACCCCCCCCCTCCATCAGCCTACCGCGTAACACTGACAGAGCATCAGGTCTCCTTGGTGAAGCAGGCCGCCACTGACTTCTCCCAGACATCCGTTTATGGGAGAGTCATTGGCTACGCCACTTCACGAGCAGACATCAGGGACTGGTTGCAGTCCACCCTCTACCTTGAGGAAAGCCACATTGAGGAGGTTGCACTCATGGGACGTGGTATCTTTTGGCTCAAGCTCTCCTCAGCACAGGCTGCGAGCGATATGGTCAGACGATCCCCTACTTGTGTGGGTGGGAAGATCATCCTTATGGTCCCATGGTATAGGGGTTTCAGTGTAGCGGACTTCGATGCCCGCTTCCGCATTCCTCGCCATCGAGTTATCCTCATTTTCATTGGCCTCGCAACCGAGCTTCGCCCGATCATCAAGGACCTGGGGGCGCACTTTGGCTGGCTCATGCAGGACACCTTCGTTGATGCGGCGGCAGCCCAAGGGGTGCCACGTGTCAAAGTGGCAGTCCTAGATCCGCAGAGTATCCCCTCGGAGTTCGAGATTGAGACGGGCACAGGTGTGGTGACGCAGCGCATTATGGTCACTGGTCGCCCAGATCAGTGTCTGAGATGCCACGGCTTCGGGCACCAGGCGCGCTCCTGCCCTCGCTTCACGAGGACAGAACCTCAGAAGGCCCCCATCCAGGCAACTCAGGATCCCCCCCGCCAGGCATCGACACCCCCTCTCGAAGGGGAAGGCTGGACTGAGGTCAAAAGAAAACGGAAAGGAAACAAAGCAAGACCAAAACAGCCTTCCCATCTACAGCAAGAGCCCCCCCCTATGGTCACCAATCAGCAGCAGCCCGGTAAGGGGAAGGAGAAAGGGAAGGAGAAGATCAGCCAGCCTCCCCCTCATCCTTCACCCCGCCCTCCCTCCCCTCCCCCCTTCTCCTCGGTCCCCCTACCTCTACCCCCTCCAGGATCCCCCCCAGCACCGGTGGTTTCTGCTCCCCTCTCTCCCTCGAGCATGATCCCGAGGGAACCCCCCTCTCCGCCTACGCCACCTGCGGCCCCGAAGCCAGCACAGACCTCCCCCGCTCCTATCCCTCCTGTGTCGGCAGAGGGGAGAGGCCCTTTCCCGTAGATGGCCAGCACCACTCCAGCTTGTTCGACAGCCAGCACCTCTCTCTCTGGTTCAGACTCCTCATCCTCGTCCCCACACCCAAGGGCTGCTCCTAGAGCTCTACCTTTGGAGTTTTACCGAGCAGGACCTTGGGATTATTTGGATGCAGCGGGTATTGGCTCCTTCCCTGCATGCCTAGACATCAGCATCTTCTTCCTCCGAAAGGGGACGGAGGGTAAGGTGTCCGTCCTTGTCCCCCACGATGGTCCTAGCTATTCCTTTACTATCACCAGTGACGGGAATGAGCAATGGACAAATCAAAATGTTTGGGAGACGATTCGAGATCAGTCCAGAAGCAGGTGCAGGATTGGATCGGTAGCAGAGCAGCGGAGCTTCTTCAACAGCAGTGGAAGGAGGGTAACGTTCGTCTGAGATGGTGCCACAGCGCCAAACGATTATGCCTTTTGGTCATTATTCGGCCGCCTCTGGAGTGGGTCTACACGGAAGGGCTCCGCCCGTGGAGGACCTCAGAGGTAGCGGGCTTCTACAGTATTTCCCTGGCAGAGGCGTCGAGTTGGTTAGAGAGAGCTTACCACCATGGGATGAAGGGCCTCTCCCCTCTGTTGAAGGTTTTAGAGGATGGGTCCGATGATCTGGCCTCACCTTCGAAACCCTCACAGAAGCGCCTTCGTCTGCACATTGGACATCCTCCGACCACCTCGACATCGACTGCAAGCAGACAGCTGTTTGTGGCCCATCTCCCCTCTTCATGAGTATACGCATTATCTCTTGGAACGTCAACGGGTTCCACTCATCAGGTACCCGCGGCCCCAGGAAGATGGTGCTCAAACAGGAGCTCCAGCCAGCCTTGGTGGGAAGGGTAGATGTGCTCCTATTGCACGAACACAAGCTTTCTGCTTCTCAGACCAGTAATTGTGGGAAGGTCCTTACAGGACGCTCCCACACTTACTGGGAACCTTCGATTGGCAAGCAGGGGAGAAGCGGGGGTGTCTGTACCTCCATCGACGCTTCTCTAGTTCAGCATGTGTGTGGTTTTGGCACCTTGATCCCAGGACGAGCGCTTTGGGTGGGCTTGAATATTGAGGGATCCCGTATCTGCATCCTCAATATCTATGCCCCGACCGCGGAGAGCCGCTTTTTGGAGCTCTTTGACAGACTTATTGCCAAAGATGGATTCTTGGATTGTAGGAGGGGACTTCAATAACCTTGAGACCTTAGAGGATCAGCAGGGACGGGGCCCAGAGTTCCTCGGTATAGCTCAGGCAGAGCAGGCAGATTGGGACTCCTTCCTGTTCGCAGTGGGAGTTCGGGACAGCTGGAGGGAGCCTTCCTTTTGGAGATGGACAGGGAGTCTGGACTTCTCTTGGGGTTACAGGAGGGAGGGAGGCAGACTTCTGGAGTGGTTGGACCGTTTCTATGTCAGCGATTGGGCGCTTGGCAGAGGTGGAGAGTTAGGAGTGGTTCCAGGGACGACACTCTCTGACCATGCCCCAGTCATCTTAGTCCTATACTCAACCTCTCACTCCTCACCTCCACGCTCATGCCGGATCCCAGACTCCATCTACTCCAGAGCAGCAATTCGCAGCAGGATAGTGGACCTGTGGGAGCAAGATTGGGACCCCATGGGGGATATGGCAGCACAGGTAGCTCAGGCGCTTAGAGGGGTCTCAGACGAGATCTCGCCTCGATACAGCAGATGCAGTAGTCTTCTCCAGGCTTTGAGGAGCTCAGACGGCAGGAGGTTAGAGCCCGAGCCATGCTAGAGGAGATCACCCAGCGACGCTCATAGTTCTCGTTTCATGCTTCCAAGTCCTTCTGGGCTAGGAAAGGTGACAAGATGTGTAGAGAGTTCTTCAGGACTCATGGCCAGAGGTCAGCAGGGGAACAACTCCGATCTCTTAGAGCGCAGGATGGTAGTGTCAGGACAGATCCAGACGAGGTCCGAGACCTGGCGACAGATTTCTACAGATCTCTGTTCCAGCAGGAGCCCCCAGACCCTCGTGGCCGCTGTTGCAGGGAGGAGGTGTGGAGGTATACACCATTGCTCGTGCAGCCTAGCATGAGTGATTCCCTTCTCGCCCCTTTCACCGTGGCAGAGATGCAGGATGCGGTGAGCGCTATTGATGGGCAAAAATGCCCAGGTGAGGATGGGCTCTCTAGAGCTTTCTTCACCACCTTCTGGGAGCAAGTCCGCCAGCCCTTGCTGGCCAGCCTTCCAGCATATCTTCTCCAGCAGATAGATGCCAGAGAGCCTTGCGACAGGCTTGATTTGCCTCATCCCCAAAGGGGGGGACTGTCAGGAGATTAGACAGTGGCGTCCTATCACCCTCCTCTCGACTGGCTACAAAATCCTTGCCAAGATGATCAGTAGCCGCATCCGCCCCTTGCTACATGACTTGATCCATGACACCCAGACTGGTTTTGTCCAAGATCGCAGCATTTTGGACAACATTTTCACTTTCTCAGAGGCGACGGAGTGGGTCCAGCACAATGGCCAACACCTTGCCATACTACTTCTTGACTTTGAGAAGGCGTACGACAGGGTAGATTGGTCCTTCTTGGAAGGTACACTCTCTCGGTTCGGTTTCCTAGACGAGTGGATCAGAGGTATTGCTAGCCTCTACAGGTCGGCCTCCAGCGGCAGGATGGGGGAGAGATTCACCCTCGAGCGCTCGGTGCGTCAGGGCTGCCCGCTTGCGCCCTACCTCTTCCTATATTTTACGGAGACCATGACTCACTTCCTACGAGCCCGTACCACTGGTCTTCGCAGGATGCACCTCCCTATTTGAGACGATGCAGAACTTCTGGACTCCTAGTATGCAGACGACACAGCCCTATATGTGCAGAATGATATCGAGTCACTGGAGCGAGTGAGACTGTCCTTAGAGGTTTTTTGCCTCGCCGCTGGGGCGAAAATCAACTGGCATAAGTCAGTTGGTTTTCTTACGGATCCGGGAGCCAGCTCACAGTGGGGTATTTTCTTGGGGTTTCGCTGGATCCCTAGAGGACGGACGACACGTTACCTGGGATTCCAGGTAGGCCTGGACATCACGTCAGCTCAGCAGTTCTTACCGGTCCTAGCCTCCATACGACGGAAGCTAGCCTTCTGGAGCACGGCTTGGCTATCCTTGGCAGGTAGGGCCCTTGTGGTCAACCAGGTCCTTCTTGCCATCGCTTGGTACGTGGCCTCTTGCTGGTGTTTCTCGAGATCATGTGTAGCCCAACTGAGGAGACTGGTGCGGAACTTCCTTTGGTCTGGCTCTGATGGTTCCGGCACCACCAGAGCCTGGGTCGCCTGGCAGACGATCATTCTCCCCCAGACAGAGGGCGGCCTTGGCGTCATAGATCAAGAACTGCAGAGTCAGGCATTACTTGGCAAGTTAGTCCTGACCCCTGGAGGGCAGACATGGAAGCTCTTGCTTCAGCATGGTCTCAACGCATGTACCCCCCAGAGAGGGGGTGATTGGCAGCCATCTATCCGGTGGATCTTCACTTCTGCCCCACTGACTCAGCCCCGTTCCCCCTCCTCCGTAGCCTCGTCTCGGTCTAGAGGAAGTTGCGACACAGCCTCTCTAGGTTCCCCCTAGCTGCCGAGAGGAGATAGACAAACAGCCCCTGATCTGGAGCAGCCAGGTGACAGATGATACAGGTCGCCAGCTTGGAGAGAGATCCCATATCCCTTGGGCGCTCTAGGCGCGTGGGCCCGCGCGCTCGTTTGGGTTTGGAGGGACGTCTACAGCCAGCTGAGCCCAGGCGAGTTGGCAGCAGCAGTAGGTACGGCACATGATGGGATCCAGGCTCGGCGAGCGGAGATCGATGCCGCCATTCCTGCAGGTTGGAGGATTCCCATGATCACCACAGCTCTTCCCGGGAGATGAGAGGTGGCTAGGGCAGTTCACACCCCGTGGCATTCCTTTGGTGGTTGCAGGCCTTTTCTCGGACTCCTCGATCCACTTCTTCTTTGTCGTCGATGATAGCCGTCTCCAGAGCAGAGAGGCCGTGATCGGACCCCCAGCTTTCCTGGCAGCGCCTTCGCATCATAGGGCTGCAAGGGAAAACGTGGCATATAGACCCCTTGATTATGCAGGACCAGGACTGGAGACTCTGGATCTGGGAGGGCCGTTCCTTGACAGAGGTGGAGTGGGACCCAGGGGAGTGGCGCTGGCCACCATTGGAGACCTCAGAGAACCTTACCCCCTTCTTCTCTTACAGTGCGCGTACTGGTAGGCGTGCTCTTGGGGCTCTCCAGCACGGGCTACCCACACAGGCACATAGTTGGTATGCCCAAGGGATATCTCTAGTCTTTCTTCGCACATTCTGGAAGGGCAAGCTGGCGGCTGAGGAAGATCTCTTACTTTCTTTGGATGATGGCCCACAAGGGGCTACCAGTTGGCAGCTGGCTGAGGTAGATGGGGCAGGAGGGGCACTGCTAGATGTGTTTTCAGGAGGAGTCGTCCCTGAAGCACTTCCTTTGGAGCTGCTCGCATGCTCAGACAGTTTGGAAGGGAGTCATGGGGATCTTAGCCAGGGCTGCACCCGAGCTAGGGCCGGTCACTTGGGGAGCCGTTTGCTGGTGCAGCACCAAGATGAGACATCACTTGGCTTATGAGTTCTCTAGGCAGGATCCAGTTTTCTTCATCACGCAGGCCAGCTGGGCATACATGGACAGCTTCCCTTGGCATCTGACAGAGACAGATGCAGGAGCGATGACTCGGCACCCAGTTTGGGAGATCATAGGGAGCATTGCAGGCTAGCATATCTGGACTTCCAGATGCGCGCGGATCTTAGGAGATCAGGCTTCTTCTGCTACCCAGACCCTAGCAGACATTTGGAGCACGATCATTCGCACGCTCAAGGGTCAGTGGGATCAGATTCATGGGGAGTCCCGGGCAGGGAAGGAGAAGAGACGGCGCTTCCTTCGCGACAGGGACCACCGAGAGCTGTTCTTCCAGCACTCTGCTCAGAGTCTTCAGTGGCATTACTCCCCCCCACCATGGCTGTTTGTCCACTCTCCGATGATTATGCCCTGAGAGGCTTGTAATTAGTATTTTGGTTCCTCGGGCTGTATCCATTTTGTGATTGCAGCCCGCTAGCCTTTAGGCCCTCTTGTACTCTCGTTTTCAAGCAATATAACTAGCACTACTTTTTGCGCAAAAAAAATTAAAAGGGTATTTAGTTGCTGGATTCCCAAGGATTTTGTCATCAGGTTGCCAGAACAATTATCTCTTAATATCTACCCAAGACTTTGAGTTCAAGGGTATTCAGCATGATGAATATTTTCTCCGTCGCGAATATCAAGGTAGAATTCAATAGATGGGGTTGACAGAATCATTATTCTCCAGGTACAAAGATTTTTACCATGTCCAAGTCTGGATATGGGTGCAAGGAACTAACTCTATGGATTCAAGAGTCACTTGATTTCTCGAGAAGAACACTGAAGGGTGTGTAACCTTGTTGCGATTGAGAGATTTGGTATTAGCATCTCTTCGATTCTAGTCTCATTGAAATGATACCACATTCAATCTGATAGTCAGAGTTTGGTTGGTGACATTGACTACCCTTCAAGGGAGTTTTCGAGCTTTCTTCTGAACTCAAGAGTGAGTTCTTAGACGAAGGGAAGTATGCCATGTGCACGGTGTACCTAGGGTTTGATAGCAAGCTAACGTGGGTCAAGGGATAGCAAAGGGCCCGATGGCTATTTTTTAGCCGAGATTGCTATATATAGAGGTTGCTTTATACATAGTGCTCTCTCTTTATATTGAGGGGGCTATTCATGGCGTCATGCAATTTATAGCGACATTTCCTTCTATATAGAGGAGGGGCCATTGCTATTGTGGCAGTTCAGTTGAGCTCCCCAACTAATGGTTGGGCTTGGACCTAAGGCCTAGACTCTGGCCATCTACATGGTGGATCATAGGTTGCACATCGAAGGTCTTTTGGGCAGGCTTACGTGGTATGGGACACTTAGATTAGATGTGGATCTATGAAGGAGTCGAGCTGCAGCCCACGTGCTTGAGGTGGATCGGAGGATCGTGCTTGATTCTAGTCGGATTGGGGTTGAGATCCTGGGTTAGTAATAGGGTAGATCTTGCGGGGTCGTGTCGCTACCATACATGCCTGCTGCTCGAACCAAAGAGTCAAAGAGAAGGGTTTTGGTGGAATTGAGAATGAAAAGACTGCCTGCCGAGTCTGGCTAGTCTGGCATACCCCTGCTCAATTGGGCCTGTAGTGCTAGTTGCATCCTGAAGAGCCGGGCCGGAGAAAGCACCCCCAAGTAAATGTAGGATGCAACCACCTCCACCGGCATCCCTCCTAAGGTCAAGTGCTCTCTGTGCATGGCTGCCTTGGATATGTTGAAATATGGCACATGTGGCCCAAATATTGATACAAAAGGATCCAACTTTCCTTTGAAAGGGTTGCATGTGAATTAGTGCAAGGAGTAGTAAGAATTTAATAGATACAAGTGAATAATTTCACCATACACAATCACTCAGAGTAGTGCCATATAGTCCAATTATTTGCATTTTGAAAACATCCAATTTCTTTGCTTGCTAGGTATGTCTTCCTTTTGTGTTTCAAAAGAAATTTTGTTACCTCGTTTTTCTTCTCTTTCGTTTTCTCTTTTATTTTCATTTTAGAATTTGGACTTTAGAACAACAAAATCTGAATTTGTACGATTGGATATATTCTAATCTTACAAAGGTATATATAATCCAGTGCAACTTGGGATTTTTTGCTTTGTGTATCTTTAATCATCCAAGGCTATGACGATGTTTTCATCTTGAACTCAAGTTTGTGGGCATTTTTTGTTTGCCTCATGGATGTTCATTGCTTGTTTGAGTGGACTGCATGCTGAAATGCTTAATTAATGAGGGCTGAATTTCGTGGAATTGTTGAGGCTCAAGTTGAAATCCCAATTAAAAAAATTTACACTTTTTGGTTCAATGGATGTACAGGTCCTACAGTGTTAATGATTCACGGTTTCCCTGAATTTTGGTATTCATGGCGTCATCAAATCCCTGCTCTCGCAAATGCTGGTTATCATGCTGTTGCACCAGATATGCGTGGCTATGGAAAATCTGATGTTCCTAAGGATGTGGAGGAATATACAGTATTCCGCATAGTGGCGGATTTGATTGGGTTGCTTGATGTATTGGGAGAGGAGCAGGTAAAAATGCTCATGACAACTTATTCAGGGTGTTTTGCCGCATATTCAGCCTTCTCTATCTTACTCAAACGAAATATAATGAATGTTTCCATGTTGTGCCTTTTTTCTTTTTACTTGAAACACACAAAATTAAGCCGATTAGAGGTTGTTTTCCCCTTTATATAGCTTTTTGCACTTTTCTGTTATAGTTTTTGTCATTGCTTTTGTCCGCTTGGAGGTGCAATTTGATAGCTTGTGATTTCTTCAGCTTTAGCATGCATCTTGCCTGTGTACATAGCAATTTTCGAAGGTGAAAGTAATAACTACCTTTCAAAGCGTTTGTTTGATACTCCATGAGGCTGAGCCATATCATCTTTAGCAAGAGGCTGTTCAATTTTGTATATGCATCGTTTGTAGGCCTTCTTAGGCGTGAAACGTCAGGAGTTATTCTTGTAATGTTTTTTTGAGGTCTTTAGCAAAATTCAATGCTGTCATCGACATGGTTTTCCTTTATCCATCTTGTAGGAATGTGCCCCTACCTTGAGACCTTCTCATGTACTCACATTTGCCTTCCCTTGTACACTACCCATTTCCCTCTATTCTTGGCATTCATTATGTTAGTATGCATGTCTTCTTATCCTCAATGTGCAACAGAGTGAGATGCTCGTTGATATAAACGTGGGAGCCCTTAGCACATTTCACGTGCTCAGCATAGACAAGCTGGTGGTTAAATTTTTATTGAGTTCATCTTTTGTTGCATCTTTCCCCACCCAAGCCGAACTGGCTGCTTATTTGCCTTGGCTTGTCCCCTTTCCTACCCACTCTAAAGGCATCCTGCCATTTGTTGCTAGATCTGCATTGTCTTTTGGAAGAAGTGGGCGAGGACTTTTTCCATGTCCTCATCCTTGCTCTCTTCTACCCCCACAATTCTGAGGTTCAGGGCCTTATCCTGCTGCTCTTTCTGTTCTTTCAGCTTGAAGGTTATTTCATCTATTTACTGTCCGCCAATTCATCAATGGTGTTAATGATATCCTGTAATTTTGGCATTTGTGGGCCCTGCATCTGATCTGCCCCCCTTGCACTGTTTGCTCTATCATTTTCTGTTCTATTTTTTGTTCCATGTTACTTACCTTGGCATACCCCGTTTCCATTTGCTTTCCATTGCATCTTTTGCATTCATGATGTCCTTCAACTGATCGACCTCTTTGATCATTCTGCAACTTAACCATTGCCTAGTATATTAGCCGTTTCGAGGAAATAGAGCAATTTGTGTGGGGTGAAATAATGCTTACAGGTGTCCTCTTAGGAGTAAACATGTTTCCTGACCTTTTATGTAGCAAGTTGTAATAGTATCCACAACCAGTTTACTGGTTATCAGCTTTCAGCTTATTTAACATATACAGTAGCAGTGCAACATCTACCAGTTCCACTGTGGTTAAGCAGCAACTATGGACAATTGCTGATGTGACGTCCAGCAGCTCCATGTATCCGCCCAGCTTCTTGGCTGGCTGTTCCAAGAGAGTCTTTAGGCTGTCGGTGCAGCTGCTGTTTTTTCCCCTGATGTGTTCATTTTCTATTTCCTAATGGGGCAAGTTCTGCAGAATCTTGTGTTCCTTGGGACCCTGGTCCTTTCCCATCTGCCCCTTCCAGCTCTAGGTCATGAGAGCTGGTCCTCATTTTCAGATTAAATTCCTTTTGAATATTGATATATCCTTCCCTAGGTCGTTTTGCATTTTGTATCTGTGCATGGGGTTGATTTCTTGTCGGTGAAACTGCATTTTCGTCCTCAGGTATTGCCATAGTTTCTGTATCATTTTGTGCGTGATCAGAGTCTAATCTCTCTGTATCCCCCATAGCTCCATCCATTTCTCCCCTCCCTACACCATCCGGTGGTTTTTGTAGCCTCCATTGCTTTGTGTGGATCTTGCTTGCATCCATTTTCTTTAGCTTGTTGAGATACCATCTATTGACATAGTGCTTCCCCCTTAAGAGGTATCATACCAATAGCTAGCGAGATGGGGTATTATGTTTTGGTCCCCAATCATCCTATGAGAAAATGTTTATGTATCATGTCTATTCTTTTCCAATAAGCTTTGGAGAGTCGAGGTGCCCAAGCTGGGCATCCTTAGAGGGTCACTGTTAGCACAAGCATGGTGTACAACAACTTTCTCAATTCCCAATTCCGTAGGTGTGCTTTCTTGCACTTATTTTGGAAGGTGTACAGTGCTTTCAAACCTCCCATTTTTCTCCTTACCATGCATGCATTCCACTTGAAGTTGTCCTCAAATTCCAGCCCAATGTATTTGTATGAGCTCATTGCTTCCAAAAGTTCCCCTTAAGTGTAAAGGAAATCTGTTTATTTGGGTTCCCATTATGATTGTTTTGGTTTTGGCTGTGTTGACCATCATGCAAGAGTACTTTCAAAAGCTGCCCAATGTGTCTAGGCGTGTTTGCATGTCCCTCTTGTCTTTTTCAAAGAGTGCTACATCGTAATGAGCAATAGTAGGGCACACCTCGCGACCTGAGCTCCCTCTTTGCTGTGTGTTCTCATCCAGCCTTCTACTTTCTCAATGAAAAGACCAAATAGAATTGGTGAGAGAGGGCATCCTTGCTTGACCCCTACATCACTGCTTATATTGACCTTTTCCTTGGAGCATGATCCATCGTTAGAGAGAGAGAGAGAGAGAAGAGAGAGAGAGAGATTTTCATCCATGTAGATTAGTTTTGACATTTGTATTGTGGAGACTTCTTCAAAGTATAGCATAATTTTCAACAATTTTAACATACGTACTATTTTGTCAAGTTGATAATCCCTTCGCTCAAATAGTTAACCGTGCTTTACTTTGGCCTTTTCAGGCTTTTGTGGTGGGCCATGATTGGGGTGCCTATATTGCTTGGAACATGTGCCTAATGCGGCCAGATCGAGTACGGGCCTTGGTTGCAATTAGTGTTTATTTCACCCCACGTTCACCTTTGAGGAGTCCCATCAATAGTCTAAAATTTTTACTTGGTGAAGGCTTCTACATCTGCAGATTTCAGGTTATCTATAATTGTGCTAATCACACTACTATCCTTTTCTCCTCTTTCCCCATCCCCCTTCCCTAAATAGTATAATCATGGAAAGATGTGCAATGAAATTTGTGCCTAGATGGAGCATGATAGCACCTCTTCATGTTATAATGTTCAGATGCTGCCAGGCAAGATGTACGACACCCAAGTTTAAAACTCCATACAACAAACCTTTTATTGAAAGTAGTTTTACTCGTAGATTTCCTCATAGCCCTGGAGGTTCGTTGCTGAGATAGGAGAGTTAACGATTTCCTAGTTTCTTCCTTCTGGTTTGCATGTGATATGGGGTCAAGGATTCTCTGCTTCTTGATTATTTATGGCTTATAACCTCATGGAAGTGCTTTTTAATCTCGGACCTCGAGTTGGACCTCTTTCTTGATGCGAAGCGAGTTCCCCCCATAGAGGCTATTGTCTTGTTTCACCTTCTTGTCTGTCAGCAGAAGGTGACACAAATTTTTCTTCTTCCTCTCAATTCAAGTCTCATGTCTAAGATTAGTATCTTGAACCACAAACCAAGCAGCACTTCCGTATGCCAATTGATTAGAAAGTGTTTTGGGCGTATGCTATGTTTTGTATCTCCTCCATATTTCTTGCTTCTCTAAGAACCTGAGCTCAAAAGAAAAATATTGCACTGATGCCAAGTTTTGCTTGATAACTGATGCAAGATAGTCTTTGAATGGTACTTGCAGAAATACACGCATTTTTGGTCAACGTGAGATGGAGGTCAAAGACTGAAGGAGTATTTGCAGCGGATTGGGCAATATTTGTTACCATTCAGCTCACGGCTTACCTAGGCATTATCAGACTTTTTGGGTTGCGCTTTCACCCTCCAATTATGAAATTAGCCAGGCACCGCACCATGTCCTGGATCACAACCCCTGCATCCCATACCACAGGAGTCTACCAATCCAAGTATTCAGCCCAGTAAAAACTCTTACACTCCTTTGTAGAGCAAAACTACAAGATTGGGCTCAACACATATCCTTTCTGCTAACCAATTTTGTATCCACTACACATAATGGCAAAAGCTACATGTCCCATCTATTAGCCATAATAATTGGGTTTGCAATAGAGCAATACAAAGACTCTACACCTCTCTCAACACAAGATATAGAGGACTTTGAAACATTGATATTATTGCCGGAATGGGAATTAGACCCTCCACCTACTCTCAATGCAGATAACATGGATGGGCGACAATCCGAATAGATTCCAGACAATGATAATGTGGAACTCTGTCAAAGAAACTTGCAACTCAATTTAGTCTTACTCCCACAACAGAACGACTCGAGCATGGAAATCCAAGAGGAGACCATGCCACATAATGACTTTGCAAGTGAGCCAAATAGCACGCCTCTTCAAGAATCTCAAGTCACGAATGTGACGAACCCCCAAATGTCTGGAGTAGCACCATACAGTAGACTGTTGTTCAAGGAATAGATCAAAATTACACATGGGTAGATGGGAGTCAACTATATGCCCAATATAAGCAAGGCCATAGCATTTAAATTTCCTCATGCAGATCCCCATGCAAGAAAGCTATCTTAACATCCATCACCTAGTGTTGAGGTGTATGCAAGCTTTAGACTATTGAATTGTTGAGTTGCTTTTGGATGCCCTGGAAATTGATCATCAAGCACACGGAGTTAGAGTATCTCTTACTCTTGAGTGTCCAGTTCTGCTTTAGTGTTCACAAGTATCTCCCTAGATGTCATGCATTCCTTCTTAAGTGCTTGAATTTGATGTTTACATTCTTTGAGATTGTTTTGCAACTCATTGTTTGTGTCTATAAAGTATTGTGGCACAAAGTTGATCCTCTTTAAGTAGGAATATTTCATTTAAGTGCACCATTTTTTTGTTGAGATCATCACAAGTGACTTGCATTTGGGAGAGGGATAACTCGACCTCTTCCTTTCTGTTTAAGGCATCAGATAGCTGTAGATATTTTACTTGGAGAAAAACCATGGCTTGTAGGGCATCTACTTTCTGCTAGAGCATTTTGTACAAGGAGTTGTTGCTACATTTGTTCTGCCATGCTTTCCTTGAGCTTAATAATTTCAATCTCGGCACATTGCAACTCGGTTTGGAGTGATGGAGCATATGCCTTTCCATTTCTCTTTCCTGCTCATCGGATGCATGGTAACAAATAATTGTGACCATTGTTGTAACTACTGACTGTGATGTTGCATGATCTGGGGCATAGGCCTGCCCAAGCTCCGGTATACCAAGGAATTCATCCCAAGGGATCACTATAAATGAGGCCACAGATCATATTTATAGACTTACCCAAGGGTGTCCTTATCCTGTACACGAGTGTTCTAACTGACCCCTTCGCTAGGAAATCTAAAAATTGCCGTTGCAGAGGTGCGGCACTTTCCTAAAAGTTATTGTCACTAGATTTTTCCTTCCATTTGATAAGAAGTTCGGGGACCATCCTATTTCTTGAGGGGTCTTTCCCTATAATTGAGAACCGCTTGTGGTTCATGAGGGATGTGCACCGACAAATCTTGTGATCCGACAAGCTTGTCTGCTGAAACCAAGTTATCAGCCTCGCCTGAATTCTCTTTTGTCACTAGATTTGTCCTTCCATTTGATAAGAAGTTCGGGGACCACCCTATTTCTTGAGGGGTCTTTCCCTATAATTGAGAACCGCTTGTGGTTCATGAGGGATGTGCACCGACAAATCTTGTGATCCGACAAGCCTGTCTGCTGAAACCAAGTTATCAGCCTCGCCTGAATTCTCTTTTTAGCAAATAACATGGAAAACTGGATGTATCTCTACATCAGGTGGTAATTCCAATTCATTTGCCATGTTATTGACTATGGATGTATCTTCACGAGTTTGTAATTCTCCAGAGTCTTTCCGGATTTTGAGGTAAACAAAGTGGCCCTTTGCAAATACTTGAGGTGAGCGCTTCTGATTTGCACAAAACAGAGCTCTACCCTGAGCTGTGCAAAGGTTCTCCTTTGCAAACTGTAATATATCTATTGCAATTGCAGAAAACTAGCAGCTGCTTGTACCTTGATGTTTTGCAGACCAACAATCCATGGAGCCTTAGGCTGAAATTCATACATAAACATAAATGGAATCAGTTTAGTGGCTGAATGCATGTAAATTCAGCCATAGGCGATCAGATTGCTTCCGAGAGACATGCACGAAGCATATCCTCAAGAATCTGATTAACTCACTCTGTTTGTCCCTCTTATTGCAGATGCTCAGATGAACTCATGCTGAGTTTAGTGTCGAACTTCTTCAACAATTCACGCCTATAGAGACTAGACAATTTCTCCACAAACATTTGTGCCAATTGTGGAGCACAAATTGTTGTCTTGGTTGGAATAAACCTTGCCATTTTGGTCAGTCTATCCGCAACTACCCATATGGTGTCATATCCATATTTAGTTCGCAGTAGTCCAACAATAAAATCTATGAAAATGCTTTCCCATTTCTTATCTGGGATTTCCAAGGGATGCAACAAGCCACCTTGTCTCGGGTGTTCTGCCTTTATTGAGTTGGCATTGCCGACATTCTCAAATATTCAACATCAGTCGGCATCTTTGGCCAATAAAATTAGCGCTTGACCAAAGCCAACATTTGTTGGACACCAGGATGTCCGGCACAAGGGTGTCATGACACTCGAAGAGGACTTTATTCCATGTGTCCTAGACATCTTGTATGCAAACTTTACCCTTTGGAACAAAAGTCCATTCCAAATGGAATACTGATCTCGAATTTCTTTCCTTCTTAAATTTGAACTATTTGGCTTAAGGGATAGAAAGAGATTGGTTTGGATCTGAGTGAAACTCATTAAGTTCACAAAACTAATGCGACTTAAGGTAGTAGCCACCACCTTAGTGACCTTAGTGGCACCCCTCAAGTATTGGATTTCAAAATCGGAATCCTGTAGGAGTTCAAACCATAGCCTTACAACCACAAAGTCTTAAGTGATATGTTATATCCAGACACCTCAAACTCGGAGCCATATAAATAATACCTCCATTTCTTCATTGCATGGATTATAGAAAAAAGATCCTTTTCATATGTAGGGTATTTAATCTATGCTAGAGTCATCTTTTGACAAACAAACACAATAGATTGAACATCCTAGAACAAGGTTGCACCTATAGCATAGCTACTAGCATCCGTTTTAACCACAAATGGTTTACTCGGGTCCACTAAATGCAGCATTGGTACGGTAGGCTACCGCATGCTTCAATTCCTTAAAGCATGCATTCAGAGCATCCATCCAAACAACATGCCTATATTCGATTTGCTTATAAGGGATTCCTTTTCCCTTCCCTTCAAAAGTTTGAAAAGTGGTAGCGCAATATGCGCACACTCATGGATGAAAAATTGAGTGAATCCTAAGAAGCATCTGACTTCTGTTGTGTGTAACATTAGGTGCTTGTTGACTACCAACAAACCTTTTTAGGATCAATATAGATACCGTCAACAGAGATGATGTGGCCAAGAAGACTCACATTTAGTCACCTTTGCTCTTGCTTCGTGCTAGAATGAGGCACCCTATACAATGGAAGACACCTGTTGTGCTTTCACAATGCGTGATACTTTCTTCCTACAGTATTCATCACTCAACCATATGGCGAACACGATAAACATGTAAGCAAACAGAGTTTGTGCAAGTTTCACTAATTCCTTCTTACTGAAAGTTCTATATAATGCTAATACATTGTGCTTACGAGTAACAAACGTGACAATCATGTTGGCATGTGTTAACACTGGCTTCACCGAAGCAAGCTGCCCAATGTCCTCAAACAAGAGGTCAAGGCAATCACATGTGCATCTAATATAGAAAATATGAGGCCACTCCTCCTCCACCAATTCTCCTGCTCGCATGCAATTAGATGCATTGTCCATGCACACCTACTCCACATTATCTGGCCCAACATGAACAATGGCATCTTTTAATATCCCAAAAATGTATTCCCTTGATTTATACTACCCACTAGTATCCACATACTTCAATGATCCAAACATGCATGAGACCATGATATTAATGATAGGCCTATGGCGAGTGTCAGACCAGCCATCACACACTATGCAGCATCCATACTTTTTCCATTTCTCTCGAAAGTGCAGCAACTCTTGATCTATACATACCACCTCATTTTCAGCTCCGAAGTGTGCAAGGCTTTATAAGATGGAGGCTTAAAGCTAGGCCCAACTTGGCCTATTGCACGGACCATTTTCAAAAAATATGGACTTCTAACCTTCCAATGAGGAATGTCCTTTGCAAAGAGAAAGCGTCGAAGAGCATGTAGGCATCCTTCTGTGCCCTGGACTCCCATGCCTTGGCCAAGGCTCCTTTGAAACCTTTTGTTTCTTCTGTTTTGGCTCATGTGCAAATGCACTTGCACTAGGAGTACCACTCTCACAGGCATCTCCCAAATCAGCCACACCTGCATCAAGCTCTTTTGCAAATCTTTTTTTCCTGCCTTTGCCTGCAACGTTCTGCAAGTGTCTTTCACATTTTCAAGGGGGTGGTACAAGGGTAAACCCCAAGGCCTGTCAGCCCAAGAAAGTGTGCTCTTATGCGTGTAGGTCCTCCAGCCCAATTGTGAGGGCATTACATGCATTTACAAGTGAACTGCCCCTTTTCCAAAGGCTTCAATGTCTCCACAAATTCCCATTCTTCTCCTTTCTTTCTTCCCATCTGAGAGAGAGAGAGAGAGAGAGAGAGAGAGAGAGAGAGAGAGAGATGAGAATCTGAAATTCAGACTGAGAAGAAACTCAAGACCCAAGATTCAACAGAGGACGTGGGAGAGATAAGAGGGAGTGACCTCGGTCCTCCTTCAATCGATTCTTGAATGTTGAGGTCACGAGTCAGACTCACAAGGGTGAGAGAATCTCCACTTGCTGAAGATCAAGCAGCTCAACTTTCAAGCGTGAGGTCACAGCCTACAGGTGGGCGTACGGTGGTTAGTTGCGTCAACAATTGGAGGTTGGAGCTTGGAACTTGTATGGCTGGCTGTACGGAATGTGCACGGTATGGTCGGGTGGAGGGTGGAGGAACTCATATCGGTTTGCCTCGAGATGCACATTTATGCGCCGTACGAACGGGTCAATTGCTGGTCATGCGTTTTTTTGTCCCAAAAAACAAAAAAAACGTGTACGGAATTGTATTCCCTATGCGTACAGACTCCGTACGGTACGGTTCATCGTATACGTACGGTTCCAACTATGACCCCATTGCCCACGCTCTTAGTAGGAAAGCATCCATTCAGACAGTCTTGGGGGCCACTGTGCTCAAGATTCAAGGCAAAGACCTTGATTGTGTATGAAGGCACAATACACGGATTCAGCAGAGTGTGGCACTCAATATCAGTTAGCCATGACTCTTGTGCCCAACCTTTACTCAATCCAAGATGGGTGGCTTTTCTATAAGCATAGAGTATGTGTGCTTAAAGACAAGCGGCAAGCCCTTCTCCATGATGCCCACGATTTCCCTCATAGGTGGCCATAGAGGCATCAATGTCACATTGGAGAAACCAGAACGCTACTTTTACTGGCAAAAAATGCGGAAGGATGGGTATAGTTATGTGCAGAGATGTTAGATTTGTCAAAAAGTCAAAGTGTCCATCAGAAGACAGTAGGTTTGCTTCCACCTTACCAATCCTAGAAGGATTTTGTGGAACCTCTTTCGGTATTTGTAGATACACAAAATACTCAGTGTCTAACGATTGTAGATCGCTTTAGAAAATTTTGCATGCTTATTCCTTGCAAACAGACGGCCAGTGCTAAAGATGTAGGTTGCTTGTTCATCAAGTATTGGGTTCATGTTGGAGGTTTACCACAGACAGGGATTCAAAATTTACCTTGCCTCTCTGGAGGGCCTCGTTTGAAAATTTCAGATAGCGTATTCCATCCGCAAACAGATGGGCAAACATAGATATATAATCAATTGGCTTTTGATGTACTAAAATCTTATTGTCATGATGAGCAATCAAAGTGGGAGTAGTACCTTCCGCTCGTACAGGCCATATTGAACGATATATATTCATTGAGCATTGGTCTAAGAACACCATCACCATCTAGGCCTCCAAGTCTCTCACGACATTGCACATTGCAATTCACATATGTTAGTTGGTTCAGGTGCTGAGTGGTCAGTCTGGAACAATGAATACTCTTATAAGTTATGATTCTACAAAAGATTGAAATTTGGCATGTGAACTTTCAAATTTGGAGACCGTCGCTCTTTGGTTTTTATTTTCAGTATGTATATCAGTCATAATGCTCTATACATGCTCAGCATAGCAAGAAGCAATCTTGTGGCAACACTAAAGAGTATGCAATGTAGGATGAAGTCAGCCAAATTTTGTCCACCAAAACAACAGCTCTGATTGATTATCGATATAAGTTGGTCGAAATGGCAAAAAGAACAACCTTGTCTTACATTATTTTTTAGCTCAAACATTGGAGGCATTAACCCATTAACATCAACTTTTTCTCTGATTCTCTCCCCAAGCCCATATGTCACAGAAATTGAATAACCCCTACCCCATCCTATCATATGCCTTGTGAAAATCTATGTTCATGAAGGAGATAGTTTGACCATTATCGGCATCATACTCTTATAGCCTTCAAAATATGTCGAAACCTTTCTAATATTCCCTAATCTCTGCACCTGTTCTTGAGGTCGAGGGCTTGAGCCATGGAAACAATAGCTAGTGTAGCTCGAGATCCCCAATTCCTTAGCTCATCTTTTAGAACCCCCTTTGGTGATAGGTTTTATTACAACTATGTTGATACTAGTATCCAAGGCTTCTTTAAATAATGACTCTTTAAATAACGATGCTAGTATTTAAGGCTTCTTTAAATGATGACTCTTACCATAGATTTAACAAATTTGGTCTTTGTATACCCTAGAAATTAGAGTAGAAGTCCAAAGGCATAACAACTTCTAAAGTCTTGCGCTTGGCCATGTCATCAAGTGCCCCTTTTAAGATGGAATCAAAAGGAAGAACTACTCTTAGTTTGATAGACTGACAGCTCTCCCTTGCAACAAATTTTATAATGTTTTGAGGCTCTTGTTCCCAAAAGTTATTTTCAAGTGACTCTGTATCTCCCATTTAATTTCAAAGTCAGAACTAGTAACTCAATGTCACACTTTAGAATGAGATCTCAGTCCACCATTTTCTTGATTTCATTGGACTTATCACTCTTGCCTGCTCATCACTCTTAAGTGCCTTAGTTTCACCTAGTCTCACTTATCTTGGTCTAACCAACTTTTAAGTATCCATGAGTAATACTCTAATTTGTTCTTTTAGAGATTGTCTTGTTTTGGACCTTTTGATAGTAGCCTTTCTGTAATCGTCTTAAAAAGGACTCGAGTTCTTTCCATGGCTCCAACCCATTTTTTAGTGATGGAGACAATACCCCCAAGGCTGCCTCCCATTATATAACAACTTTTTGCATACATAGGATAGGTGGTGGACCAAGAAAGGTTCAGAATTAAACCAAAATCTTTGAGCCTGCTTCTCAATACCTCTATTGATAAGAAGAGATACATGATTGTGATCAAAGAAAGGAAGGGTGAGATGGGCCAGACCTCTAAAGAGGAATCATTGATACCTCTCCTATGATCCTCTCCTACTTGGTTATTTATCCAATGCAAGTACTCTCAGACACATCTATTAATTTTGCAAAGTTCTTATCCAAGTGAAGAATGTACTCTTAGACATGAGTGAAGAAAGTACTCTCAGACACATCTGTTAATTTTACAAAGTCCTTGTTTTTCTACTATCTCTAATAGGATTGGGAGGGTATATGTAAAAGAAACAACAAGAGAGATTCTTTTGAACAATTTCAACTCAAGTGCCATGTTTAGCTAAGTTATAAAGAAGTCTAATTATGCCACTAGACAAGTCCCTAGCTATGCCTAAAGCTCCTCCTCTTGTACCATCATCATGTCTTGTAATGAGCCATTCTCTATCTATGACTTGCAGATGCCATCTCAACTTGTCTACACGAACTTTCAGATCTTGTAAAGCCAAAAAATCAAGCTTAATCTCAAGATCTCTCAGTCATCTAGCATTAGACACTACAAAAGTTAGACAACCCTCAAAAGTTAATAAGTATTTTGGTGTTTAAAGCATTAGAAAACCCTAAAAAATTAATGATGAGAAAATGAAAAGTCCAAATTTATCAATTTTTGTTTCTCTTCTTGAACTACTCTACGTTTTTTTGCGTTGGAGACACTACAAAACTCCTTGAAAGCCTCCATTTCTCTTGGGGTTTCTAATTAAAAATCTCTCTAAGGCCCAACCCCCTTTGTCTATGGGTTATGTTTCTTCTTCATTTTAGTAAAAGGGGCTCTGTATTGCAATTTTGTCAAGGGCAGCTAGCTTCTCCTTAAAAAATCAATGGTTTAGGTGTTTGCGTTTACCACTTTTTCTTTCTCACTCTGAAAATCAATTTGCATATCATGATTGTAAAGAGCGTCAAGCATTTGAGGTCTCTATTGCATTGGTCACTGTTCCAATTTCTTTTATTTCATTCTTCTTTCTAGTATTTTAAAGTTTTAGCATTGAGACTCACATTGCTAGGCACTTGTCTATTTTGTTCCTTTTGATTGTAAAGGAGGCTTTTTGCAAAGTATTTCTCCATTACACATAAGAATCACTGTTCCAATTTCTTTTATTTCATTCTTCTTTCTAGTATTTTAAAGTTTTAGCATTGAGACTCACATTGCTAGGCACTTGCCTATTTTGTTCCTTTTGATTGTAAAGGAGGCTTTTTGCAAAGTATTTCTCCATTACACATAAGAATCGAGAATTAAAGATACTTTTGTAAAACACATTTTGAAATCTGTGATGACTTATCTCATGCTCTATCCATATGGGATCTAGAGATTTCACAATTAGCTCCAAAAGGACCAAAGATTGTGACTTATCTTAAGGATTGATAAACTCCCCTTGTTCAATGTCAAGGGATTGTCCTAAAAGGCAAAACGATGTTTTAAGGGCAAGGTGAAAGACAAGAAGTACAACCCAAATGGGCGCTTTGGTTCGTGGAGTCATATTAGGAAAAATTTAAGAGACCACACTGAGATAAAAAGTAGTGGGTTAGCACATCATGTTTGACATGAATAGTAGCCATGTCTTGTTTCTCAGAGAAAGATCATGGACCCATTTCTGAAAAAATTAAATGCTCCTAACCAAAAGTATTTCCTTGGCCTACACACTTCTTACCCAACTTCTAAAATATTAATAGGTTGGTGAGGTTCCCAAATATAGTCAAAAAGCATTACCATTTTGTTGTTTCATTGTGAAATTTGATTATTAAGAATTTACCTTGTAAATGTTTTTTGATTCTTGGAGCAATTCATGAATTTAATGTTCGGGTTTGGATCTTGTTCAGAACTTGCTCCCTTGAAGTAGTTTTGATTGGCATACTCCTTGAACTAGATGGGTAGGAGAGCCATCCCCAAGGTACCCTTCCTCTTGTTGGAGCCCTTGAGGGAGGATTTGCTACATCCTTGCAAAGCACTACTGTAGAAGTTTTCTTGAACAAGTTTATAAGGTGACTTTCCTAGGAGGTTCTCCCTTGTCGTTTGTTGCTATGGCATCTTCTTCTTTGTAAGCATCTCGAATGACATCTAGCATTTGGTTTTTGAGTAAAAAAGGATCTCTCTCTTTGCTAGGATTAAGGACATTTTTGTTGCTTATCCAAACAAGGATCATGGAGAGGTTATTGTTTGGTAGATTTTGTTTTGCAAAGGAGGAGGTCCTTAGGTGCAAGATGCAGTATAAATCCGAGTGAAGGACTGGAGTGTGACTTTAGCTGGTGCTGGCCATTTGGATTCCCTCATCATAAAAGAGATGGTTTTCATATTACATGTCCACATTTAGGCTTCTGGCTTAAATTTATAGATCATGAGGTATAGGATGATCACCTTCTTATCCCCATATGTGATGAATATAAGCACATGAATAAGTTAAAAATAGACTAGAGCCTAATGTCAATCTACATAAACTACAGCTTCTACCTAACAAAGCTTCTTCTCCCCTTAGCTGTATTTTGGTTAGCCTTTCTAAATCCTCTCACAATATGGCATATGGCTTTGAGTTTGGGAAGTTTGACTAGATAATGTCATCACAAAAATGTTTTGGATGATGCCATTAATGAAGCAATCAACAAACGTGCTATGACTCCTAGTATATGCTCCTTTGGTGGTACAATTGATTGAGGTTTTACATAGTGTTTCATTTTTCAATGGCGAGATTATTTATGTGAACTTGAATTAGTATAAAGACTAGCCATGTGAGGAGTACTTGGAGCTGCTAGACTCAATAAGGTGGACGGCTTTGTTGTTACCATGGTTCAAAGGGCACACATTAGATAGGTAACCGGACTTGTTAGATTTGAAGCATGGTCCCTTTGCCTAAGAATCAGCCACTTCTGGTGATCTAGATGAGGCTTCTTAGCAAGAGGTCTTGATGTCTGCTTCAAAGAATTTACAATTTAGGTTTGCCGTTGCTAGATCAATTTCACCGAGGATTTCTATTTTGAATGGCGAAAGGTCTAGCATCTTTTTGTGCTCAAAACGAAGGTGCTGTCATAGACCTTTGCAACATGGATAGCCTAATGCAATATGTAGAGTCTCTTTCTCTCTCGTGATGTCATCCCGATAGTCTTTTGGAAGACTGCAGACAAAGAACAGGTGAAGTGTTACTGGATGAATTCAGGGAATGTTGCCGTAATTTCCTTGAACTCCTCAATGAAGGAATCCAACGGTTTATCACCCCTAAATGGAGGTTTGGAGCTTCTGAAAGTTATCAAATTCATAGGGCTCCAAGAGAAACTGTATTGTGAATGCCTCCCAGAATTCTTTCCAAGCAATTGGTGCCAAAAGATTTTCCTTCAAATCCTGCCACCAAGAGAGAGCCTTCCCCTAGAGAGACTATCTCCACAAGACTAGCTCAAATATGGTTAGGATAGTTGGTGATATCAAAATGTCCTTCCCACTAACTAAACAAATAACGAACAATTTTTCCTCCTCCCCTGAATAGACCTCTAAGGAAAAAGACAGCATCCTATTATGACTGTTTTGGAGGGAAGACGATGGTAGAGAGTAGACTGGTTGCAAGTAAAAGAGCGGTGTGAACTGGTCTAGATAAAAGGAACATAAAGCAAGCAAGGGAAAGGTGTGGCGATGGAACACGCCAAATGAAGCAAAAGCAGAACGAGTTCATGCATGCAACTACATGCACAAAGGGTCTTTTCTGCCTTCGCAGTCTTCCTCTACACGTGACTCTCTCAGGCACTTTGAGCATCTAAGCAAGTATACTCATGCATCGGAGAGGGAGACCAGTTGAAACACTCCCTTGAGGTCAAATCTCTATTACTTGGAGGTCCTAGGACCAACACTATCTTTGAGCATACTTGTCACGGGCATTCACAAGCCTGTGGCCATGCTAGCTAGTGCCAATGTAGGCAGCCTGGTCAACGGCCACGCAGGCATCCGTAAAGCCATGCAGGAATCCCTGCGCAATCAGCAGTCAGCAAACAGTCAACAGAAAGTCAACGGCACGGCATTGCAGGTCAAAAACATAGAGTTGACTTTTTTGGTCAAAAGTCAACGTGTTGACCAGCCAACCAAGGTCAACGGTCGGCGTTGACCAAGTCGGCCAGGCTGACCTATCAGACATAATTACTAGGGAACGGTGTTCCGACATCCCGAACGTCTGGAACGCCGTTCTAGATAGCAAGCCGGAACCGGAACGTTATTAAAATTTTTTTTTTTTTGGGGTTTTTTGCTCTTTGAAAGTTTCAAATGGGAATTTTAGAGCCTGTATATAAAGTTTAAAGCTGTAAAATGTTAGTTTATCTCATTTTCTAACATAGTTTTATGCCATATGATGACGTGGCATTCCGGTTCCCGTTCCTTGTTTCCCCTTCCAGGAACCGGACACCCAAATTTCTAGAACGCTCCCATTCCTTGGTAACTATGCTATCAACCTATAAAAGGGAAGCCTTTGGCCCTCATTCTTCATCCACTTCTCATGCCTTCAAGCCTTCAGAGCAGCAGATCCCAGGCCTCCCTGGAGCAAACCAGTAGGGTAGCCTCAGCCTCTTCAGGGATCTATTGAAGATTCACCTCCTCTAGGTAGTTGTATTCAGCCCTTTGAGCATTCATTATTCAGTTGTATCTATTTCCTCTTCGGAGGTCCACTACATTCTCTCCCTTTGATTCTCTCACTCACATCCACGGCATCACTTTGTGTATTGAGTGCATCATTTTGTAGCTGCAGTTACAGTTAGTATTGAGTAAGAGAGAGTGAGGATAGTCTATCTCCCGCTACATTGGTGTCAGAGCTTTAGTTTTCTTTCCTGAGATAGGGAGGGTCAAGTTAGGGACAGCTCTATTGTTTTATGGTCCAGACATGATCCGGCAAGGGCACCATTAGCACTAGTGAGACGTCCAACACAGGGGGGGATGAGGTTTAAGTGCCTCAACCGCCACCACCAACCCCACCCCCACCACAAAATCTTGCATACACTTCCATGTCGGCCATGACAGCCATGTTTTTTGGCTTTGATGCAGAGGCAGCAACAGTCCGAGGCTCTCTTCACCCGCATGACCCAACTTCAGGAGATGCGGGAAGATCATGAGCAGGCCGCCAGAGAGCGCGAAAGGATTGCTTGGGAAGCAAAAGAAGAATGCGAGCGAGAGACTCGAGAAGCAAAAGACGATCGGGAAGCTCAAGAAGCCTAGAGGGTAGCTTGGGAAGCAAAAGGCGAACGTGATCAAGAGGCTCGAGAAGCCAAGGAACTCCGGTGTGCGAGGCGTAGGAGGCCAAGGAGCTCCAAGTACGTACCACTCGAGAAGAGAAAGGAAGAATGGGATCGACATCTTCTCATTTCTCTACTCCACCAGCAGGGGGAGAAAAGGAGAGACTTCCACCTCCAGTCAAGCCTTCCTTTTTGAGGAAGCTCATGTTCACTCGGTACGATGGTAAGCAGGAAGCCTTAGTGTTGACTTTGTGGCTCAATCAGTTTGAAAGCTATTTTTCAGTGATGCCTAAGAGTGGTGCATCCAAAGATCTTTGATCACGGTTCCTGCCACTGCAGTACTTGGACAGGCTTCCGAGTCAGTTCTACGAGCTACGCCAGGGAGACACCAAGACGGTGAATCATTATGCCAATAATTCCACTCAAGTGTTTATATAGTTGTAGTTGGAGGACAGTCATAAGCTGAGTAAATTTCTCCACGGGCTGCGTACCGACATCCAGTGGTATGTCAGAATTTTCAGGCCACGGGATTATGAGCTTGCTCAGAATTTTGAGCTCATGCACAAGGGTCGAGGATCCAAGTAGGTCAACAGTAGGAAGTCCTAGGATTCCACACTAGGTGATGGTGGGAATGTGCAGCATAAGAAAAGCTGGATGGTGAAGGATATCAATGGCTATGGAGGGCACTTGGATACAACGACACGAGCACTCTATGCCAAGGAGAACCGATGTTTCCATTGCCATGTGCCTAAGAGCGATGCATCCTAGCATCCATGCACCTCACAAGTGAGGCAGTCACCTACTGGCTCAAGTGGTAGGACCACTATGATGCAAACAAGGAGACACCTTTCTACAGCTAGGTGGAATTCATGAAAGATCTTCGATCACGGTTCCTGCCACTGCAATACGTGGACAGGCTTCCGAGTCAGCTCTACGAGCTACGCCAGTGTAAAAGACTTCATCTATCGTCGTCTTTTCTCTAAGGATAAATCTCTACTCGTCGTTAAAAATATCACGGGCGATGGCTTGCTATTGTTCCACCCAGCCTTTTCCCTTGGATAGTTCTTCGTCAAATCATACGTTATTCTTCATTAATACTTATCCATGAGACCCTCATTTCCCTAGATAGTTCTCAATGTCAGCATTTTAGCCTCTCCACTTGGTGCACCTTTTTACCCCTCTCTTGGGGCACATTAAAACCCACTTGCCCCTTGGCATTATTGCACATTTAGGTGCACCTAGGCCTTAGCACTCAGAACTATCTAGTCAATGCCATTCCGCCCTCACCTAGGACCTTGGCAGTTACTTCTCTTGACCATTTCAATTACGCACATTAACTATTACAAAAGTTGGTCATCTAAGAGAAAATGCCCACCGATCTATCCGAGGTCATGCTATCTCGGCTAGAGCATAACATTCCTTCCCTCTTCAAGCATCAGCGTTCTCGATGATGAAATCTGGGAACGCTCTTCGTAACTGGTATACGGATTCCCAGGTAGCTTCTGATAGAGGCTGACCATGCCATGCAACCAACACCGTGGGTATCTTCCGATTTCGTATCTGCATTGTTCCTCGGTTCAGGATTCTTGTTGGCTGGTGCCTTGCAATATCCTCTATCTCCTGAAACAAAACCACCTGTATGCAAAAATTTCTTTAAACGCAAAACATGAAAAACCGGGTGCACCTTACACCCCTGTGGCAATTCTAATTTATAGGCTACACTGCCTATTCTCTTTAGAATTAACCACGGCCCACAGTATCGAGGTGATAACTTAGCACACTCTCCTGAAGTCAACGACTTCGAGTGCGAAGGAATTCTGAGAAAAACTTTTTCTCCTTCTTCAAATACTCTTATAGACCGATTTTCATCCGCATACACTTTGGCTCTATCCATAGCCTGGCGGATATTAGCTCTCGCAAGTGCTAGCATCTCCCGCATCTGAACTACAAAGTTCGCGGCACTAGGCACTTTCTGAGGTACTCCAACTATAGTTGGATTGGCTGGTCTATAACCATAGTTCAGCTCAAACGGACTGAACCCAGTAGAGGAATGTTTCCTATCATTGTAGGCAAACTCCAACAATGGCAACCACTTGTCCCATGTATGTTGCCTCAATGACACATATGCCCTCAGCATATCCTCTAAAGTCTGGTTGACTCTCTCCGTTTGACCATCCGTCTCAGGATGATCCCCACTACTCATTCCCAACTCAGTCCTTAGTGTCTCAAATACCGCTGTCCAAAAATGACCGGTAAATCTAACATCTCTGTCTGACACTATGGATCTAGGCAATCCATGCAGACGAAATATATGTCTAATGAACAAATCCGCCACTTGCGGGGCACTAACAGAGTCTCTAGTCGGAATGAAGTGAGCCATCTTGGTTAGACGATCAATCACCACAAGGATAGAATTATACCCTCCTTGTGTTGCAGGTAGCCCTACAATAAAGTCCATGGAAATGCTCTCCCACTTACTTAGTGGTATTTCCAAGGGCAATATTTCCAAGGGCTGTAAAAGTCCGGGTGGCTTCACCTGCTCGGCCTTACTTACCTAACACGAGAAACACCGTGTCACATATTCATGAATATGCCTTTTCATCTTTGGCCAAAAGAAATCTCGCTTCACGAGATCATATGTCTTCTCGACTCCTGGATGTCCCGCACACGGGCTATCATGGCATTGTCGAATGACTCTCTGCCTGAGATCATTCTGACTAGGTACTACAACCTTGCCATTTCTAACTAGCATACCATCCCTTATGGTATATCTTGCATAAGTTTGGCCTTTTCTGGATGCCAGGTCATCCTTTTCACTTTCCCCGGGTTTTAATACATGAGCTTTAGGCCATAAGCTCTGGACAAACTTGTCCACCTTTTGAGTTTCTTTGATCTCGGTCATTAGAGCACTCTCTAATACCGTGAAACTCAGGTTGTGCATAATGCGAGACAACGCATCAGCCACCTTATTGTCTTTTCCTCTTCGGTACCGAATCGTTAGATTAAACTCCTGCATGAGCTCTGCCCACCTAGCTTGGCGGCCCCTCAAGTCAGGCTGTTTACAAAAATGTTTCAGAGTATCATGATCCACATCCACATAAAACTCTGAACCATACAAATAATGCCTCCATGTTTTCAAAGCATGGATGACAGCATACAACTCTAATTCATGAGTTGGCCAATTCCTTTGAGAGGGAGAAAGCTTCTTGCTTTCAAAGGCTACTGGCCTTCCCTCTTGAAGGAGGACTGCTCCTACCGCAATGCCACTTGCATCGGTTTCTAGGAACAACGGTTTCTGGGGATCAACTATTTTTAACACCGGTCCTGAGACCACAGCTTGTTTTATGGTGTTAAAACTTTCTTGTTGATTCTGTCCCCAAATAAAAGGTACTTTATCTGAGGTCAGATCAGTCAATGGCGATACTATTCCGGAATATCCTTTGATATGCCTTCTATAAAACTGGACAAATCCCAAGAATGATCGCAACGCGGTCAGACTCTGAGGGATTGGCCAAGTTAGTATCGCAGCCACTTTCTTCGGATCCATTTCTATCCCCTGTGGAGTAATTATGAACCCTAAGTATTCAAGCCTAACCATACACAGTATAGTTTTCTTTTTATTTACATAGAGACTGGCTTTCCTCAAAGTACTGAACACTACTCTTAAGTATTCACGATGCTCAGTAATACTTTTACTGAATATCAGGATATCGTCAATGAAATGTACTACGAACTTTCCGATATACGGACGTAGTAAATCGTTCATAAGCATGACAAAGGTCGCTGGAGCATTGGTAAGTCCGAAGGGCATTACCAAAAACTCATAATGACCAAACCTGCTCCTGAAAGCGGTTTTATGCACATCCTCGGTCTAATCCGGATCTGATGGTAGCCACACTTAAGATCTATCTTACTGAAAATCACGGCTCCATGTAATGCATCTAGCAAATCATCAATCCGAGCCATCGGATACCTGTGCTTAACAGTGATATTATTCAATGCTCTGTAATCTATACAGAGGCGAAACGTATCATCCTTTTTCTTCTTTAATATCACTAGCGAAGCAAAAGGTGAGAAACTTGGTTGAATCTGCCCCAACTTGAGGTATTCTTCCAGTTGTCTACGCACCTCCGCTTCTTCAGCAAAACTCATTCTATAGGGAGGTCTATTCACAGGTTCTCCCCCCAGGATCAGTTCAATCTTATGTTGAACTTTCCGCTCTGGAGGTAACCCATGAGGTAGTTCATCCCTAAAACATTCAAAGAACTCCTCTGTTATAAGATTAGCCAGCTTGGCCATCTCACCACTTCGCGCAATATCAGTGCTAGCCGAAGACTCATCCACCGGCTCTACCGATGCTGTGCAAAGGAATAAAAACTCTACTTGAGCCTTTCTGATTTCCATCACGGAAACCAACGGTCCCTGAGGTATATCTTTTTCACCTCGCAAGACATAAAGCACATCATTCATCTTGAATTGATATACGTGCTTTTTCCAATCAATGGCTGGATTCTTCCTAGAATGCCACGCCATACCCAGGGCTATATCCGCATGAGCAAGCTTGGTCAGTTCAAAATCAAGCTTCTCAGCATAGTCCTGAATCCGAAGTTCCAACTGGGTAACCCTTTGGTCCCATACTTCAGTTGAACTTCCATCTGCCATCCTAACGGTATACGCATAGTCAGATGGACTTGTTTTTAATTTCAGCCTTTTCACGAGCTTGGAGTTAATCACATTGTGAGTTGACGCCGAGTCAAACAACACAATGACATCATGACTGGCCACTTGCCCTTTCATTTTAATTGACTCCGTATCATTAAAGGCCGTATACCCCGTTGCTGCGGGCTTAGATAGGATGTTATCAGGTGCACTCGTCACTAACTTAGCAACAGATACACATAACAAACAAGGTACTAACCTCTGAGAAGGTCCCGCCAGTTGCATCTGCATGTGTTCCGCATTGGGACTCTCCTGCATTTCTACGTCACATTCAGATATTATCATATTAGCCGTGCGACGATCTTTATTCAGTGGACAATCCTTCCACTGATGTCGCTGAAGGCAGCCGAAGCACAATCCTTCTTTTCTAGCTTTCTCTTTTTGTTCAGGGGTCAACGAGGACTTTGACCAAGCCCGGGCTGCCATTGGAGTTATTTTCCTTTTCACCCCAACGGTGGTACTTGTCTTTACTGGTCCCTCAACCGGCTTCACCTGCTTGGTTTGGCCACTTGGCTGCGAGACACTTGTCTTTGAAACCCATTTCCTCGGAAATCCCCCTTTTTTCGGGTACTCATACTGAGTCCCTCCCTGCACAAATCCACCAGATCTGCCTCTGGCATCCTCATAGTTCAGGGCTACTGCTATAGATTCATCTAATATAGTCACATATTTAGCCCGAACTTCCATTTTGATTTTGTCGTTCAGTCCATAGATATAGTCTTTTAACTGAACCGACATAGGGAGAGGGTCTGTTATTTTCATGACACATTTCCTGAATTTGTCAGTGTACTCTGCCACTGACAAGCTCCTCTGACGAAGATTTCTATAAGCATCCCAAGCTCGGGACTCTTCATCAGGTGGAAGAAAGTGTTTCTTGAATTCCGCTTTAAACCCCTCCCAGGTGGTTGGAGCAACTTGATCCTTCTGTTGCTTTATCCACCATCTGTCTGCTGCCTCAATAAACAGGTGTGTGGCCTCGCGGATTTGCTTTAGATCGGATCTAATCTCACAAATGGCGAAGGCTTCTTCCCACTTGTGTAACCAAACCTCGATCACATCAGAGCTGCGCTCGGTCATCCGACCAGCGTACTTCTCCGGTCTATAATTAGCGATATTAGGCACTTTGACCCTTGCGCGCTCTAAGGAATGTATACTGGGCTCTGGCTCTACTGGAGCTTTGCCCTTATCAATCCTAGACGGTCTAGCCGACAAGGCTTGCACCATCTCCCGATCTCATTTTGACCAGCATTCACTTGAAGCTGCTGGTTCATAATCTGCTGTAAAGCATCCTCTAATATCGAAATCCTACCAATCAAAGTAGGTGCCGCCTGATGTGACATCTGTTGTGTAGACTGTACTCTAGACTCGCTAGGATTCACTCTTGAATTTTGCCCTTCAGCTTCCATTGGTTCACCGTGGAAGATGGGTTTTTTTTTTTTTTTTAATAATAAATTAAACCCAAATAACCAATATATATACACCCTTTACTTCTGTTCTGCTTTCCTGTTTTTTTTTTTTTTTCTTCTATAGTGCAGAAATCAGAGGACCATATGAGAACAAAAAAAAACTGCACGGAAAAAAAGGGCTCCCTGATCTTTGTTACGTCCTGCCTCAGCTCCACAAACTCAAATCTCCGCAGCCTGCGCTCTGATTGCAACTCCTTCGTATCAAGTCTGGAATTTGGACGGAACTGATCGGCGCTACGTGAGGCTACGCAAGATGATCATCAGGCTGACGGCAAAACGGAGACTCCTGCGACCAGCGACGAGCTCCATGAAGATCACGAGGCGTTTGCAGTTGACGAAAGCCGTGCCTTTTTCTGAGAACAGGTTCCGATTAAAGAAGGTCCCGCAACCCGTTATCCTACGCCTTCACCTATTTCATCGTAGATCACGCATGTCGCTCAATCACGTATCGCGTGCCTGCGCTCCTCTATCACGGCCAGTCACCTAACACCCCGCCATCTTCTACTAACCCGTGCGGGATGATCACCGAACAGCCACATCATCTGTTACGTGAAGGTCATGATCCCTCTGTTTGTGTCTCCGTTGGACGTCACGCACAGCAATCCGTCCCTGTTGTTCGTCGTTACAATCCACGTATCCCTCAATCTCTAACCTGGCTCTGATACCAAAATGTAAAAGACTTCATCTATCGTCGTCTTTTCTCTAAGGATAAATCTCTACTCGTCGTTAAAAATATCACGGGCGATGGCTTGCTATTGTTCCACCCAGCCTTTTCCCTTGGATAGTTCTTCGTCAAATCATACGTTATTCTTCATTAATACTTATCCATGAGACCCTCATTTCCCTAGATAGTTCTCCTTGCCAAATGTCAGCATTTTAGCCTCTCCACTTGGTGCACCTTTTTACCCCTCTCTTGGGGCACATTAAAACCCACTTGCCCCTTGGCATTATTGCATATTTAGGTGCACCTAGGCCTTAGCACTGAGAACTATCTAGTCAATGCCATTCCGCCCTCACCTAGGACCTTGGCAGTTACTTCTCTTGACCATTTCAATTACGCACATTAACTATTACAAAAGTTGGTCATCTAAGAGAAAATGCCCACCGATCTATCCGAGGTCATGCTATCTTGGCTAGAGCATAACAGCCAGGGAGACACTAAGACGGTGAATCATTATGCCAATAATTCCACTCAAGTGTTTATACAGTTGTAGTTGGAGGATAGTCAGAAGCTGAGTAAATTTCTCCATGGGCTGCGTACCGACATCCAGTGGTATGTCAGAAGTTTCAGGTCACAGGATTATGAGTGTGCATACGAGCTTGCTCAGAATTTTGAGCTCATGCACAAGGGTCGAGGATCCAAGCAGGTCGACAGTAGGAAGTCCTAGAATTCCACACCAGGTCATGGTGGGAATGGGCAGCAGAAGAAGAGCTGGATAGTGAAGGATAGCAATGGCTATGGAGGGTACTTGGATACGACGACACGAGCACTCTATGGCAAGGAGAACCGATGCTTCCATTGTCATGTGCCAGACCATAATAAGAAATATTGCCCGCATTACCAAAAGCTTGTAACAACAGGAGCTGCATCAAGTGGTTCAGCAACACCAGGCATTCTCAAACCACCGTCTCAAATCACCGTCCCAGGTAAGACTAGGTGTCACATACCACGCAGCCACATCTATGCATAGATATCATTGGGAAAACCTAGGTGTGGATGGGCTCCAAAACCATCTCTCTTGTTGCTTTTATCAATTATCATGCTTTACAAGCTCTTGGTAATCATGCATCTCGCCTGGAAACCCATCTGAGATTCGTAAGTGGCTGCTTTTGAGAGATTTAAATTTTATTGTGCTCTGCATCATGGACATCTACTTCTCAGATAAACAAATAGCATTGTGTAAATTCTTTTATGCATGTGCTGAGCTTGCTTAGCTGGCTGTGGCTGCACCATCTTCTTAAAGCATCCTCAGTCACCTTCTAGTGCAGCTCAATCTACTGTCCTACAATATCAAATTGACGAGAGAGAGAGAGAGAGAGAGAGAGAGAGAGAGAGAATGAACATGTGATTGTTCTTAATCATTTGTTGTTAATTAAAAATTTATCCTGCCTGAACCTCTCGACAGGAACCAGGAAGGGCAGAAGCAGACTTTGCTCGTCAAGGGTGTGCGACTATCCTAAGGAAGATGTTTTTGAACACAAGGACTGGTCTTTGGATTGCACCTCCTGATAAAGAAATTTCAGAAATCCTTGATGTCCCAGAAGATTTTCCTGCATGGATATCTGCAGAAGATATCCAGCACTATGCAGATCAGTTTGAAAAGATAGGATTTACTGGTGGTTTCAATTATTATCGGGTTATGGACTTGTAAGATTTCCATCTGAAATCAATTCTTGTTGATTGAAGTACAGCCTTTCAGGAGAAGTATGATATCAACTATCATTTAGTAAATGTATCAAGGGCAGATAATGTCGTCTATGATGTGATAACGATCACTGATATGTGTGGGCGGAAAGAAAGGAAGAGTCTCAAGTATTTCTTAAAAACCTAGGTACTTACATCTATGTCGCAGACTAATTCTACATAGACAAGCTGATATGGTAGATTGTATTCTTAGTGGAGAACTGCTCTGTGACCTAGGCCTATTCTGTAAAGATGGAATAACCGATCATGTTTGAAAAAGAGTTAGGCGTCGTCCAAAGGGAAACAAGTATACCATTCAGCACTGTTGTATTGATTATTCAGAGGAATCAGGATCAAACATATTCACGAAAGGAAAACAGGCTGAACTTGTGCATAAATTTGGTTTCTCAGTGAAGCTACCAAAGCTGGTGGAGTCAGTTGCATGCCTAGGTGAGCCAAGATTCTATTGACATTGAAGTAGTAAGCTAAAGGAGTCTCGTGGATGGGTACCTAGGGTCTGGATAAGGTTCCATAGGAGAAACACATTGTTCGTGTCAATTCAATTCTACACATGGATATCTAACGCTAGTCAAGAACTCAAAAAGGAAGACAGGTATCTACTGTATATGGGTAGAACTTGTCCCGTGAGTGTGTTTGTTGGACGGCAGGGCGTCAAGAGGGGGCAGGGGCGGTGCATGTGGGCATGTGGGTATGTGTGTTTTTCTTTTCCTAGAGTAAGATTGTGCTGTTTCTGCTGCTCGCAACAAGTTGCATGCAGTTGGGAAATGCCTGCTGTGAGAGCGAGAGCAAGAGAGAGAGGCTTATTCTACAACTTTATTGCAGGAACTGGGAGCTCATGGCACCTTGGACAGGAGCACAAGTGATTACTCCAACCCTATTCATAGCAGGAAGTAAAGATATTGTGTATGCCTTACCTGGAGCAAAGGACTATATACATTCTAAAATGAAAGCCGACATTCCTAAACTCCAAGGTGTAGTTGTGCTTGAGGATGCTCACCACTTCATGCATCAAGAGAATCCTGAAGCTGTTAATGCTCATATTCTTAGTTTTCTCAATGGATTTCCTAAGTGAGAAGAGATGAATTCAACTATGCTGGTCCTATTGGATGGCTTATGGGTAAGAGCTAATTTGCTTGTACTGCTTTGTACCAAGCAAGACAAAATGTTTGCTTGCTAAGCTATTTGGCCTGAGAGAACATCGTAACAAGAGTTAACTTTTTCCATTTCAAAGATGCTTATATCCCCTTAGGATAAGTAAAGATTGCAACTGTCAAAACATGGCTTGCAATGCAGTATTATCAACAAGAAAATGAAACCAATTTGAGGGGCGTATTTAAGATATTTGGATTAAAGTATTCATTTGTTATGAACATATCAATCTCTTTGACTTGTTTAACCCGTCCATTGATTCCCCAATCTTTGGATTACAAGAGAGATCTTACAAATGAGAGATGGTACAATAAGTTAACATGACCATTGGAAGGACAAGAAATTTTGGTTTATGTAGTTTAGAATTTGCATTTGGGCAAGGACAACACTTGTCACTTGACCAAAACCTAGCACCCCAAGATTAACACAATTAAGATTCTCCAAGAAGGCTCACCCTTCAAAGCATCAAAATATACCAAAATAAATTTACCCTTCTTTTGCACCACCTTTGAGACTTCATTAACCAAGTCGTTACGTTGAATGTCCCTTGTCTTAGAACCATCTACATCAACAACCACTTGTTCCACATTCTTATCCCCCCCGCCCCACACATACACACACACACTATCACATTAGAGCTTCAAGAACCACTTTGCCCTTCTGTAATGCCTCCTCAGCAACATTTAGTTCGAATCCTTATGTACCCTAATAGGACAGTTGCAAGTGAAATGACCCTTCTCTTTGCATATGAAATATGTATCTAGGGATGACACGAAGCGTATACCCTAAACCATTTGAAAGATTGGCATCAAGCTAATGTTCTTGGTTTAGTCACGGACCTCGGCTTCGCATAAGAATCCGGAGCTCATACCCACACGCTACACAAAAGCAAAAACAGGCAATTAGCCTTGGACATCCGATGTGCTCATAGCATCTAGTCAAAATGGTGAGCAGCTTAGTATATTGTCTTGGCTTTTGAAAAGAGAGTCACAGTCATCATCATCGAGCATAGCGTGCACAATCTGCTCTGCCACTTGATGTAGCAGCTATCTTGGACAGGTGCCAACAATGTTTAGACCAAGCGGCTAAAAAGTGTGGGTGTGTATGTGTCGGCTCTCAGTTCAAGTCTCACTCAGGATTCTATCTTAGTCACCTCATATGGGGGCGTTGTTTGTAGTTTCAATTTCAGTACGATGCAAACAAAAAAAGTAACTTGGGTAGGCTTTTGCGTAAATGAACCCCACTCGATTGAGATGATTTTTTATTGCTAGCTTTAGGGCTTCCATTCATGAGATGTGTAGCTTCAAGAAACCTTTTTTTTAACAAATTTGCGATGTTTCTTTGTATTCCACGAGCCTCCAAGACTTGAAGCGAAAAGCCTTGCACCCTCTTGATTGTGGATTGTAGCAGAGAGTCTTAAATATCTTGTAATTGTAGATTCTCTCATAGATGGCTAGATTGGATTTCTTTACAATCCTACAAACGATCCAATCAAAGGATTCCCGCCTCGACTTTCACTGGCTCATTATTAGTGACCGGTTTGGGAGTCTATTTCAAACTAGGTTGGGTAGGCCGCCTTTAGACTATAGTAGAAGACTAATTATGCCATTAAAAAAGGTACAACCTGAAAAAATAATAGACAATAACATCACCCAAAAAAAAAAGTTTATTGCTTTTTAAATGGCTTTTTGGGTCTCTTTTGAGTAGTACACTGTTGAGAGATGGCATTCATTCATTCATCCCTTGTTAGTCCTTCGCATTCATTCATTCATTGATCGCTACCTATATTTCATAGTCCTTAGCATTCATTCATTCATTCATTCCTTGCTTTCTATACTTATTTTTGTCATGGATCATATAATTAGTGACTTGAAATCACATGAATTGAGCATTGCAAGATGTACAACATTACATGGTAATGCGCATAAATCGATGGATGAACATCAACAGAGAGAAATGTGGCCCTTAAAGGCCATCCTTCTTAAGTTAAAAATCTTCACACAAGAAAAAAATAGAGTGTAAATAAAAGTCCTCCCAGGGAAGCTAATTCCCATGCATGCCAACAAATATTTAGATAAGATTGAAGCTGTGAAAGGGCCCAAGAAGCCACATGCCTCAAAAGATACACCACGTGCAAGGCATGATCCATATAGCATGAAATTGATGACAAATTGGATCCCATTAATCACAAAGAGAGCTTGTGAGGATGGGAGTCAATGGCAATTAGAACCTAGGCTAATGTCTGTGGGGGGCTCTATGAATGTGCACAATCATGAGTGCATGGAAGTTCAAGTATTAAAGGGGGAGAGGTAAATGGAACTTCACCTCTCAATGACATGCCAATAATATACAATGGTTTAATCCCACATAGAATTTGTTGGGACCTAATGTTGAAGTCATATAATGACATGAGGAAAGGATTGCCCCTTTTGGGGATGTGGCTTTTAGAAGTGGCTAGGTGATTGAGGGTTGGGGCACCCATAGTACACCTCTTGAATAATGCCACATGTCCAAATATCCTAAACTTGGGTATCATAGGGAACATAGGAGCTAGGTTCCTCTCTTGGGAGATGACGTTCATTTTTCTTCTACAAGAAGGCCAACAAGAAGAAGAGACCTCATTCCCACATGACCCCTTTAACATTTAATGAAATATTTTTAAAGCAAAAAAAAAAAAGAATGAGAAAAAATTAAGACATGAGACACAACATAGGGTCCATTAAGACCCGATCCTCCCTGCAAACATAAGAGTGGTGTTTTATTGCTGACTTGGTAATGTGCAAAGATTTGTGTCTTTTGGAAATCGAAGCCCAATAGTGGAAATCGAAGCCCAACAGATACATGTCAAATAAGGCTATGCTCACAAGAGCTCATAATTCATCCTTGGTTGTAACTTATATACTATTGTTACAAGGACTATAACCATATGAATTGTCATCCTTTCATCTTGCATCTAACTTGGCTATGTTTGTTGCTGATTTCAAATCTTCTCTCGCATCAAGTACATGCATCAAAAGAGAGGAATGTTGTAAGAATTTAGATTGAAGCAAGGATATCCAGAGTAAGGAAAATTTAAAAATATATCTATAATAATATATGATATAAGTATTATAACCACATAGAGTATGAGCGGGGAGGCGGTGTGCTTCCTTTCCCACATAATTATAATTCAGGGGAATTGGCCCTTCCTTGATTTGAGAGCATAGAGGATATTAGCATTGAGTAGCATCACAAATAAGTCTTGTGAATGCATAAGACATTGGCACATTCTCTAAATATCAATTGTTGTATTCATATTGCAAGTGGAGAAATCAATAGCTTGCACACTCTAGTCACGTAGATCTCTTTTAGACTCCGGAGATCAGCTTCAATAATCTTGAAACAATATGCAATTGCCTCGCAATGCTCACAACCCAATCGGCTGGTCTCCCAAGGATTTGGAAGTCACAGTGAAGCCATATTCAACACCTGCATCTGAAACCCTTTCATTGCATCTTCCACCTATGAGGAGATACATCAAGAATTGAAATTGTTGTCTTGCTTGAGCGGATCTTCAAAAAGGTATCTTGCATCATATACACTGATCCCTTCCTTTTCGACCTTCACGTTCCTACACCCTTAAATTTATTCTTTTCTCCTTGTCTTTGGAGCCCCAACTTTGCACGTACTGCAATGCATCTTCTAGATTTTGGGAAGCATTAGGGAAAATGAGAGCTCATTTCGAGCCCTGAGAGAAATTGCTATATTTCTCTTTTGTTTGGCTTCAAAAATAGACAATATAAGAAACCAACTAACAAAGTACGTGATCTAGGAAGACTTGCATTCAATGAGGATATACTTGAGCTACTTTTTTATATTTGACAGGGTACAAAATTTGGTGTTTTTGACCTCATTGGTGCGTAAACCCATGAAACGACTTCGAAAACGCTAAAAGCAGACAACCGGCGGTCTAAAAAAGGCCAAAAAGGCCTTTTTCTAGGCCTTTTTTGCACACTAAAAACAGACAATCGGCAGTGTGGAAAAGGCTTAAAGGCCTTTTTGGTCTTTTTCGAGCCTCCAATTGTCTGTTTTCAGCGTTTTTCGAAGCCGTTTAGGAGGCTTTGGCCCACTTCGAATGTGTCAATAAGGTCAAAAATACCAAATTTTGCACCCTGTCAGATATAATAAAGTAGCTTAGATATCCTCATTGAATGCAAACTCGGCGGTCTTTCTTTTTTTCTCCTTTTTAAAAAATTTCCCAACTTTACGTTGGCCCTTGTTTGATTGGCGGAGGGCTATTTTCCTTCTGGGCTAAAAGGCCCTAATGAGTTTTGTTTTTTCCTAATGAAGTAGTAGTGGCCTCCTCGTCGAAAAAAACGTAAGAATCTTCCTCAGACTTTGAGTCTTCATCAATTGAATTGGCCTCTGAAGAAGCCTCTCCTTCATCATAGGGATTTTCCCGTCCACCTCCTCCTCCACCACCTCTTGACCCCTCTTGTTAGATTTTCCTCTAGAGAAGCTTCAACTTCTTCATCCTTTTTCCCTGGACGTTTCAATTGTTGCTTATTGGTAGCTTCAATGTGCTTTTCCTTTCGAAGACAAGACTTCTTCCAATTCTCCCTTGTCAAGCTTCGAGTTTTTTGGCCTGCCATATATGGACGCCTAAGTGAAGCCGATGGGCATTTCAAAAGCTCATTTTTTTAAGGGATTCCAGCCGCGTAGAGCCACACCTCATTCTCTCTCTCTCTCTTCCTCCCTCTCTCATTGCTAATTTCTTCCCTTCAAATCCTCTCTCTCTCTCTCTCTCTCTCTCTCTCTCTACTCTCTGCTTCTCTCTCTCTCTCTCTCTCAACTTTCTGCCCCCTTTGCATGCTGCACATTCAATTCGTCTTCATTTTTTGTTTTCTATTCAGAGGTGCTTCGGGCGATTGTTTCTCCCCCTTTGTCTCCTTCTCTCTTCTTCTTTTCTTCTTCTTCTTCTTCTCTCTCTCAACTTCCAGGGCAGGCCTTCAACTTGTTATGTCCATTCCCTTGGTCTCCACAGGCTTAAAATACTTGTTGCTGCTGTGCCTAGTAGCCCTTGTATCTCTTGTTCTCTTGTCGAACCAAATTACCTCTCACTACAGCGAGATAATTGTAGACATATACGAGGCCAATGGAAGGAGGGAAGCTCCCACTGAATGTGGTAAAGAACGACTAAATGAAGGACGAAAGTGTTGTATTTCAATTTCTGCTGAACTGGTATGGGATCTGACGACGGTGTTGTCATTTTACTGAAGGTGTTGTAATTTTAATTTCCATCGAATTGGTATGGGACCTGTCGAAGACGTTGTGATCTTAGTTTCCGTCGAATTGGTGCAGGATCAACCGAAGACAAAGATTTCGAAGCAGACATTGAACTCCATTTGGCGTGAATGCTTCATGCTGGAGAACGATGAACTCGTATGTGATCTAGCCAAAAACTCCCCTTAATCAATAGATACGTTCCATGGTTTTTGACAAAACAGCAGGGTCGCAGATCTTCCTAAAATCATGAGGGTTGAAAGTTCCGTCGAAGGAGGTCTCGGAGCTGGGCAACTGATAATTATACTCTGAATTTCTATTGCGAAGCATCTGTTCTATATGTATGTTGCACATTGCGATCATTATCGTCAAGGCTCTTGCCATCCACAAACAGCTTGACTTTGCAAGGATGTTGTGAAAGCCATACATACATTGCAAAGGGGGTGATGAGCCACACCCTTACACTTACTACAGGAGGGACTATTGAAGTAGAAAATCATGAATTACACTTGCAACAAAAAGGATATGAAAAGATTGTGAACATCCCCGACTAGAGAAAGGTTGGCCACAAACGAAGGTTTAGGGCTACAATATACAGAAAGCAAATAGTTGGCCAAGCTCACAAATAATTGTTAAAGAAGAGAACGATCGAACTATAGGGTAAAGCGGCTAGTAAAAAGCTCCGATGAAAATATCAGCATCCCCATATGCTTAGGTGTTAAGCTCTGATGAAAAGTTAAGTTAGTCTACATGTGGCGTGATACTGGTCCACCAATGCCTTTAGTATTGGGTATTTTGGTTTCCACCAAGTTAAATGATTTTTCTCATTTTTTTGCGAAAAATTATATCCTCTCTCTATGGGCATTCATGCCATGGCCTTTTTGGGAAAGACAAATAATTCCAAAGGCGCACCCCTTACACTATGAAAAAGATAGGTTTACACAAGAGTGGCCCCTTTACCCTAGGGGAGGGAGCTTGAGGAAGTTGCCTCCTCTTTAGGCAGGCAGCATAGTGTGATCAATACAAAATTCAACAACTGGTCGAGCCACACATCACGTTATTCTGGTTGAGCCACGAGCCACGTGTCAAGCTATTTTGAGATTCTTCTCACCTACGCAATAGTTAAATCGAATGCCTATCTTGCTATGCAACAGGGTCCGCTGCCATACACCCATTATAGATGACTGCATGATCCGATGGCCTACATGCTACCACCTTGTGCACATTTTTTGCTTTGGGCTGTTTCTGCATGCAAGATTGCTATGTAGAGAATAACACTTATTTCATTAATTTTGGACTTGTCAATGTACAAATTCAATTTTATAGATACTTTTGGACTAGTTTATGGATAAAATTTAAGGAAAAACTAAGATAAAAACATAAAAACAAGCAATTTTTTAGAGTATCTTGAAGGAAATAAAATCAAAATTATAAAAACCTAACAAAAATAAGCTACACCAAAAGATAAGAAACAGTAGCAAATAAAACTAAAATTATGAAAATTAACGTAACTTCTAACATAGACTGGTGCGGGGTCTCGATTCATTTTTGTACTTAAATTTCTATTGAAAAAATCTACTTTATGAAAATATCCTTCCAAAACCAAAAGATAACACTACCCTTTTGAAATAAAGAGTTTATTTACTTACACTATCATTTTGTACTAATAATGCAAAAAGTAAGAAATATAATTCTTACATTACTCTATATTGCAAAAATCCTAGTATAAAATTTTATTTTTAAGAATCCTTATTTAAAAGTTTAACTTTTCCTTAACTTATTAATAACCTAAATTAAAAAAATTCATTTAAATCCATGGATAAACTATATGTGTGTGTGTACGTACGTAAGTATATATATATTATTATATATATATATATATAGTTAAGGTCCATGCATGAGATGAATTTACCATGAGAGTCCTCTAAAATCTCCAAGACTTAATAACAATGTTAATAAACACCTTTCTGAGTTTTGGGACTCTAAAATCTCCAAGAGTTAATAACGATGCCAATAAACACCTTTCATAGTTTGAAAAAGCAAAAATGGTATAATCTCAAAGAACTTTATAATGGTGCTAATAAACACCTTGCAATAGTTACAAAGGTTTTTTAAGCACACACGTTCAAATGACGTATCTTGATGTAGGGGGAAAGAGAGGGAAAGAAGTAAAAGGGAGAGAGAGAGAGAGAGAGAGGGGGGGGGGGGGCGCGATGGTAAGGAAGCTCTCGCACTGCCGCGGTTGCACAAAAAAAAAACAAAATAAATAAATTAAATATATATATATTTGCATAACCCCTTACATTGCCGTAGGGAGGAGAGAGAGAGAGAGAGAGAGAGAGAGAGAGAGAGAGAGAGAGAGAGGGGGGGGGGTGGAGGGGAGGGAAAGAGGAGAGGGAGAGGAGAGAGAAGGGACACACTATCGCGGCAATAAGAAATTAAAAAAAAGGAAGGGAGAGGGAGAGGGGGGGGGAGGGGAGGGAGAGAGAGAGAGAGAGAGAGAGAGAGGGAAAGAGGAAGAGAGAGACAGGAGGGGAGACGGAAGTAGAGGGGGGGGAGAGAGAGAGAGAGAGAGAGGGGGGGGGCGGGGGAGGGAAGGGAAAGAGAGGAGAGAGGAGAGAGGAGAGGGAAGGGAAAATGGGAGAGAAAAGGGGAAGAGAGAAGGGAGGAGAGGTCTCTTGCGCTGCCACGACAGTAAGAATTTTAAGACAAAAAAGGAGGAAGGGGGATGGGAGAGGGAAAGGGAGGGGAGAAAGGGAGAGGGAGAGGTAGGGAGAAATAAAATTTTAAAAATAAATTTAATTAGATAAGAGGGGACGACAGCGCAATCTCTTGGGCACACTATGCGATTGATTCACTTTGTAAGTTCAAGAAGACACTTGAAAGGGTGGGGAAGAAAGGGAGGGAGAGAGGAGAGGAGAAGGAGAAGAGAGAGAGAGAGATATGATATGATATGATTGTATTAATGTCCTCATGAGATCCTTCAGGATCTATGGGAGATTGATCACTATCAACACCAAGTAGTGATTGTTTACATCCATTGAAAGAAAATAGCATAAATGTATGTGCTAGACCAAGTACTTTGTTGCGATATTCTAAAATTTCTTTTATGTAGTTGCCTAGTTCTTTGGCTGGCCACTCCAATAGGGATTTCAGGTTGCTTCTATTGCCCCCATAACATTCTTTGATTTGCGCATATGCTCAACATGTTAGGAGTATATGCTACTCATTTTCTACTTCTCCTGTAGGGCAGATTTACATACTCTTTCCTCTCTTGGTACCCTGGGTCTTGCCCATCTTCCCCTCTCCACTTGGAGATCATGTGAGCTGGTTTAGATTTTACAGATTAAATGCCTTTTAAATATTGATGTCTTCCCCGAGGTATTTCTGCATTCCATTCATATGTGCATAGCACTAACCCAATAGAGTGCTATAAAGGAAAGGGTTAGATCCCCTAACCCTAACCCTAAATGGGTTTGTATATATTCTACATTTTCAATTAAATCTAGTGTACAGTTAGTCATTTGTGGTGTGCACTCTAGCTGTGCCCTCTCTCCTCATCTCCACTCTTCTCCTCTCCCCTCTTCATATTTTGTAATGGTATCAGAGCTTGGTTCTGCCTTCCGCTGAGGTGCCATCCTCCTTGTGAGAGTGAGATAGTGATTAAGAGATTGAGATCGAGTTTTCTCTTCCGTGAGAGAAATTTTCGTTCATGTGAGAATTCTGTCCATGAGAGATTGAGAGAGATCGAGAGATTGTGAGCTTGATTGTTCTCTTCTGTTGAGAGAACTTCATTCATTTCATGTGCGAGAGATTTCCATTGAGAGAGAGTCCAAGACCTTGTTCCGTCAAAAGCCCTTTGTTTGTGAGAGTGATTGAGAGATTTCCATTGAGAGAGAGTCCAAGACCTTGTTTCGTCAAAAGCCCTCCGTTTGAGGCATCTTCATTCCATCATCAGCTCTCATGGTAGAGCTCTTCTCCACCTTCATTTTGCTTTAAAAAGCTTCCAAATCTAATATCTGGAGCTCAAGTTAAGGTGTTGAGAAGACTAATGGGTTTCTTGTGTTATCTTGGAGGGATTGAGAGAATTCTCTTCTTCTGAGAGATATTCTGAGTTCAGAAACGCTACTCATCCATTGGCGACTGTCTCTACAACATCGACCTCATCAACAACCAACACTTCTGCCTAGTAGATTTGCAACAAAGATAGCCGTTGCAAGACGTGCGGCCCGGCTCTCTTCTTCAAGGCCAACGCTTCCATCTCTCCATCGACACGCCTTGGAAATCCAAGCGGCCAGCTCTAAATTAGGCCCGGTTTATTCAGCTGAGCCTGACTGCCTCTCCAGCGCACCAGCTCACAGCTGGTAGAGGTTCCATAGAGGTTTCTACCAACAACCACCTACACGAAACTCCCGATGGCCCTCTGCGTCAATGCCTCCAACCTCCACCGACAACGAGCCCCTATAACGAGTTGATCGCCCAAGCCTCACGGGCTCCTCCACAAGTCGTCTCCAACGCCCGCGACCTGCAGCAAAGCCTCCATACGCAACGCCTCTCATAGCCTCACCACCCAAAGCAATCCTACGGGCTTCAATGGACTCCTGCACAACGCTGACGAACTCCCGTTGCGCCAACCGCAGCTCCAAACCAACGGCTCCTCCGACAGCCTCGTCCTTCCAGTTGGACCTTCAACAAAAAGCTGCCGTCTACCAATCCTTAGCCGTCTGCTTCTCCAACATCGAGCCTCGGCCATGCAAAAGGCTCCAACGAAGCCTACAAAACGACGCTCCAGTCGGCTCTAGCGCCCATGCCAACAGCCCACAATGCTATCACCAAACGACCAGCCAAGGCAGCGAAGAATAGCCAGCGAAGAATAGCCAGCGCTCAGCTCCAAGGCTCTAAGCCCCAACGTCTACGCGGACGAGCTGCTCCAACTCCTCAACGAAGCCACAGGCCTCCAACGCTCATGGACTCCAAACGACGAACCCCGACGGAATCACGGACGGAATCGGCATCTTCGGCCGAATCTTTAAAGATTTCAATATAGCATTAGCCGACACGTGGCCTTATCTCAATCTACCTTACCCTCACTGTCACTATCTGCCACGTCACCGAAGGTGACACATCAACAGCCCTGTGAGGCTACCACATCATCATAGAATCTTATCTGCCACTTCATCCTACCACATCATCTAGCCACGTCATTAGCCATGTCAACAGGTTACGTTGGCTGCCACATCATCTGGCCACGTCGTCCATCAATCACATCAGTAGTGACACGTCAATTGCCACATCACTTGTGCCACATCATCATTTTGCCATGTGGTAGTCTGATCCCTTGTTGACATCATCAGACCATGGTTAGGTCAATCTGACCTTAGGTTAGGTCAACCAGCGTCACATCAATAGCATAGTCATGTGCACACAGATGCCACCTCATCACTACTTCACAAGCACACCTCTTGCTAGGCCTAGGCAAAGTGCCACATCATCACTGCATGTGACCCACAGTGACACATCATCATTGTGCACCATTTGCACTCCTTTTGCCCCTCCACCTAGATCAAGTCGTATCTCTTGATCCACGAAGAATTTGAGGGTGCTCTGAAAAGAAAAGTTGCTCGATTTCTTGTGCTTTAAGAGCTCGTCACATCACGCACACATTTCATAGGAAGTTACACTCACTTTTGAGCCTTGCCGACAAATCCACGTCCTACATGCACATCTGCCTCTTCATCGACGCATCTAACCTAGCACTTAAAAAGAACAAAAGAAAAGGAATTATTTGCTGTTCTTTTATCGATCGATGGTTGGTATAGATCTAGATCAGACTAGACTAGATCGCCATAGAGGGGACGCTTTGAATTTCCCTAAGTTGCCAATCTAAGCCATGCTCGAAATTCCCGACTAGTACCTACTCGGAGTTAGTCAATGTGCTCACATACGGTTTCACACCATTACATTACCTGAAACCTTACATTCATCAGTTTAGTGAGCAGACTTTAGAGAGTTCAGAGGCATTGCAGATTGTTTCAGTTGGGTAGATAGCACCAGATTTGATTTCACACACACATGCCACCATTGTAAAGCCTACACGGCTATTTCACGGCATTGTGCACATCATTTTAGCCTTGTAAAGCCTCTTGGCTATTCCCAACATCATTTGCCACAAGCCTTGTAACTGATCAGATTTTATATATTGCAATTCTTCACCGATAGTTCAAAGATTTCACTTGGCAGAGTCAATGTTTTGCAGTTGACTTATACAGAAATTTTCACGCACTTTGAGTACATTTTTTGCACCATGTCTACGATTAGCAACCTCAATCTAGAGGCATCTGCTAAGCGAGGGAATTTCCGCGACAGACGAAATCATCGTGGTGGACGTTCTAGTCATAATCATTTTGCAAATGAACATGGGAAGATGTTTCTTGCAAGCGAGGAAATGCATCAGATTGTTACACTACTGTACCCAGACATTGATTACAATTCCAAAGAGGATTTCAGCTCTATCAAGTTGACCAAGCGGAACAGGATCCTTGGTACATCAACAACGATGCATCATCTCACATGACAATTCATCAAGAATGATTCATAGAAATGAAACCATTAGAAGGTTTGAATAACACACCTCAGAGCATGTTTTTTTGCGGTTGTGCATAACACTTGGTGAAAAATGGGGTTTGTGGCAAGTTTAACCATAGAAAGCATATACAATGGGCAGAATACTTTGTACAACCCTCAAAAGAGGTTGGGTTGACATAAGTGAAGATTATTGTGCCATCAGGTATGTGCGCGTATGAATAACACACCTCAAATACTATTTTTTGACGGTTGTGCATAACACTTAATGAAAAATGGTGACTTTGACCATCCAAAGCATATACGATGGGTACAATAATTTTTACGTGCATTAACATAGGTTGGATTCACATGTGTAGAGAGTATCATGCCTGTCGGTTATGTGCACGTTCGAATGACACACCTCAAATACTATTTTTTGATGGTTGTGCATAACACTTGGTGAAAAAGTGGGGACTTTGACCATCGAAAGCATATCCGATGGACATGATACTTTGCATGCGCTTTAACATAGATTTTATTGATGCATGTGCAAAGGATCATGCCCATCGGTTATGTGCACAGTTGAATAACACATCTCAAATACTATTTTTTGGCTTAAGGGTTTAGGATATAGGGTATAGGGTATAGGGTTTAGGGTTTAGGATTTAGGGTATATGATTCTGGGTATAGATTTTAGGGTTTAAGTTATAGGAAATACTGTTTACGGTAGAGGAATTTGGGTTTAGGCTACAAGGATTAGGGTTTAGGATTTACAGTATGGGGTAGAGTTACAAATATTAGCCATGCTACTGTTTTTAAGGCTTTAATTGGTTTAAGTATAATTAAACTTCATTCACATGTTTTTAATAAGTTGGAATTTGAAAATTATAATCCTAAAGATGACTTTAGATGGCTTATGCCAATCGATTTGAGTACTTGGAGGGCTAAATTTGGAACCTCATATGAGAAAGTTATGTTAACTTTTGGGCGAAGTTATCAAATTTCAATATTAGCCACACTAGTTTGGAGAAGCTTCTAAATTTGTCTTTGGGAAAATATTTGCCCTTAAATATTTATCTTGGGGAGGGTGAGGTAAAAAGGGAAATAATGGAATGGAGGAGAGGAAAGCGGGGGGGAAAGGGGGGGGAGGGGGGGGAAAGGGGGAGGAGGGGAAAAGGGGGGAGAGGGGGGCAGGAAGGGGGGAAAGGGGGGAAGGGGGGGGAGAGGGGGGGAAAGGGGAGGGAGAGGGGAAAAGGGGGGATAGGGGAAAAGGGGGAAGAGGGGAAAAGGGGGGGGGGGGGGAGGGCGGGAAAGGGAGGTTGGGGGGGGGGGCGAGGTGGGGTGGGTGGGGGGGGGGAGGGGAGGGAGAGAGTGGGAGGTGGGGGGAAGGGAAAAATGAGAGAGAGAGAGAGAGAGAGAGAGAGAGAGAGAGAGAGAGAGAGGTGGGGGGTGGGAGAGAGCGGGAGGTGGGGGGAAGGGAAAAAATGAGAGAGAGAGAGAGAGAGAGAGAGAGAGACAGAGAGAGAGAGTGAGAGAGAGAGAGAGGTGGGGGGAGGGAGAGAAGAAGGAGCGAAAAGTTTGAATTCCTTGAGGGCATTATATTAACTCTCACCTCTCCTGTAACTCATTTTCAATCACATCTTTCCTCTACTCTTAGCCCCATCGTGGTCCCCTCCCTTCCTCTCTCCCTCTCCCTCTCCCTCTCCCTCTCCCTCTCCCTCTCCCCTCTCCCTCACGTTGCCCTCCCTCACGTTGCTCTCCCTATCCCTCTCCCTCTCCCTCGCACTGTGCTCCATTCCCCATCTCCCTCTCCCTCTCCTTTCTCCTCCCTTCTCTCCCTCTCTCTTCTCATTCTCCTCCCTTCTCTCCCTCTCTCTTTTCCTTCTCCTCGCCTCCCTCCTTCCCTTGCTTCCCACCCTTTTCTATGCTTCTCCCATGCCTCCCCACCCTCATTTCGCTACTACGGTTGCGCAAGGGGCCACGACGACCAAAGAAAAAATTAAAAATAAATAAATAAATAAATAAATTGCTACCAAGATAGCGCAACTCCCCTCTCCTCTTATCTAATTAAATTTGTTAAAAATAAATAAATTCTCCTCTCTCCTTTCCTCTTGCCGCGCTGTTGCAGCAGTGCAAGAGACCTCTCCTCCCCTTTCCTCTCCCCCTTTCCCTTTCCTCTCCTCTCTCCTCTCTCTTCCCCTTCCCCTCCCCCTCCCCCCCCCCTCTCTCTCTCTCTCTCTCTCTCTCTCTCTCTCTCTCTCTCACTCACTATCCTACCGTCCCTTCCCTCTCCTCTCCCTCTCCCCTTCCCCTCCCCTTCTGCCCCCCCCCCCTCTCTCTCTCTTTCTCTCTCTCTCTCTCTCTCTCTCTCTCTCTCTCTCTCTCTCTCCCCCCCCTCCCCTCGCTCTTCCCCTTTTGTTCTTTCCTTCCCCATGGCAGTTCAAGAGGTTGTGTAAAAAAATTTAAAAAAATTAAAATATTTTTTATTTTTTATTTTTTATTACTGCTACGGCAGCAATAGAGCTACCCTACCCTCCCGTCCCTCTCCCTCTCTCATCCCCTCCCCTTCCCTCTCCTCCTCTCTCTCTCTCTCAGGGTTGGGCCCCTGAAAGAAGGAACCAGCCCCCTTCTGGAAAGGGGCAAGGAGGGCTAAGCCCGCGATCATGGAGCTCAAAAAGGTGACTTGATCAAAGCAATGTGGAACTAGCCCCGTGTAGGAAAGGAGTCTTTGAGATGTAATCTATGTAATTTGTGTGTAATCTATTGAATTATTAATCTTCTCCAGATTTTACTTGGGCAATGTTTTCTTAGCTATGTGACTAGATAGTGTCCTTTGACATGCAAGGACCATAATGTGAGACGAAAGATCTCAATTAGACAAGTAATGTGAGACGAAAGATTTTGATTAGACAACTAATGTGAGATGAAAGATTTCAATTAGACAACTACTGTGAGACTGAAGAATGAGAAGGTCGGGCTCAATGAACTCTCTCCCTATTTAAGTGCAGTGTAGACACAACTAAGAGACCATTATGAATCTAGCTCCAAAACTCTATACATCGATCCACCTCTACTGCGAATCTATGGCATACCCAAAAGCCTTTGAAATGCTTTTGTTCTATCTAAGAACGATGTTGGATGACCTCCTCACAGAAACAGACCCAGAGAAGGAGGAAAATAGCTAGAAGGAGGACATGCTTTGGTGATGGGTGTATTACTTGGAGTCGGCAAAGACAGTGAATATTAATTTCCATGGCTATTTTGTTTCCTGCTCCTTTAAGGTACTTGTCAAGCTCATGATGTAGGTTTCTTTTGGAAGGCTATGATGGAGGCACAAAGTTGTATGGAGCACAAATACCAGGATGAAGAGGACCCAAAGTGAAAGGAGAAGTTACTATAGGCGTACATGTCGACATAGGCAAGCAAGCAGTTGGTGATCCGAGTGTGTAAAGAGGTCTACTATAGTTCATTAGACTAGCATTAGAAAAAAACGGAGCTCATTATGGGGCCTTTTAGGTTAGATAAAAAATAGAGATCCTCTAATGAGAGAGAGGCCAATGTTATATTGGAAATACTTTTCTTTATTAAAAAACATAGACATTATCTCTCTAGAGATGCTCGACACATTGACATTTTGAAGTTCCCGCAGTTGTGTTCTAGTGTGTCACAAATGCTACACTAAATCCCAAAACAGATAAACTGACATTTTGAAGTTCTGGCTCGAGCATTTTTTAGTTTGTCATAAATGTCTTCCCGAAGAGGTCAAAATGACCAAAACAGGTGCCTGACAAGAAGGTGCTTAAGAAAGCGATTTGGGCACTTGGCCTAGAGTCAAGTGCCCAAATCGCTTTCTTAAGCACACTCCTATCAGAGGCACTTGTTTTGGTCATTCTAACCCCTCTCCGAGGCCAAATTTAGTGATTTGAAAGTTGTTTTGAGGATTTTTGCGTGCTCCAGACACAATGGTGATGCCAAAACGAGCCAATTCTACATCAAAATAGTAGAAAACCATTTGGGTCCTTCGACATAGCATTTATGACACTAAAAATTACTTGAGCGAGAAGTTCAAAATGTCAGTTTATCTCCTTCATGATTTATATCTCCAATTGAGTGCTCTTTTAAAGAGCTGGGAGATGCTTGCTATAGAGAGGTTGATAAGATAGTTGGGAGTTTGGAATTTCCTTGAGCTGCAAAATGTCATCGTATTTTTGAAAAAGTAAAAATCTTGTAGGCATTTCTTGGACTTGTGGACTTTCTCAACTTGCCATCATCCATGATCTATGGTGCTAGTAATACTTGATTTTATGTCGACCTACTTCCATGTTAGTACTTAAATATTTTAAGTAGCCCGGTGGTTGAAATATGACTGTTAAACATAACCAGTCTAAAGGGGATTGTTTTAGTATAGCACTGTGCAACAAAATTTTAGGATAGCAGGCCCTGGGGAACCAACTCCCTTTAGTAAGAAAACCTATCAAAATCTTGAGTATGAGATGAATTTAACAATATGCCATGAGGAAAAATTAGTCTAATTATCATGGTTGTGTTCTGCACTAAAAGAGCTTCAAATATGTGTTACCTTGAAATTTGGCAACACATGAAAATGTTACATTAATTTGAAAGGAGATGGGTTTTCAAATTTTAGTGTATTTTTTATTTTACCCCCCTCATCTAAAGACCACCCTATTGGGCCTCACGTATTATGAAAAATATGTACAAGTCTTAAAACACCATATTAGAGAATTTGGGAAAATCCTGATAATTTGGGAACTTTTGAGGGGTTGTAATTATGTAACATTCAATATTTTTCATTGATTTTTCCCATAGATTTGTAGTCCATCCAAATCTCGCAAATGTGCATGGTTTGCATCAACATAAATAAAATGTCAAATGTTGAGGTTTCGACCAATGCATGGTATTTTTTGAGGGGTTACAATTACAATGCATTGAGTGCACTCCATTGACTTTCTCCCTGGATTTTGCCGTGTATATGAAACTCACAATTTGGAGTGTGTTTGTTTTGCATTAGCTGAGAAAAAAACATCATATGTTTGAGTTAAATGAAGCATTTTTTGCCTCTTCTCGAAAAAAGGTGGTGTTCAAAAACACCATTTTTAGTTTAGTTGGAGAAAAAGTAAGAATGCAACACTAGTCCTTGATATTTTGTCAAGTGTGCAGAACTTGCAACCACAAAGCAATGGTCTGCAAAAAAAAAGATAAAGAAAAAAGATTAATGTCATACCTTCCAAATATTGGTCAGTATTCAATTAAATTATTGTTGTGCAAGGAAAAAAAAGTCATGCTTTTCAAGTACCTTCACTCCATTGTGGAGTCAGCATCAGAGTCGGAATCTGTTCTATGAGACAAATTGGATAAAGCTCGCTTGCGTACAATGGTTGGTATCTTCACCTTGATGGGGAGGTTGCTGCTCTTTGAAGAAACCTTCTTTGAGACGTTACATTTTGGAACCCATGACCATACAATAGCATCAACAGATTCCCAACGTGGAGGATCACCTTTATTGCACATCCAAACCTTGTTCCAACAATCTGCATATACCTCCTCAATTTGTGCATTGTGTCTTTTGCATATAGGTGCCCAATATTTTATGAAAACCTTCTTGAAATTTTTAGATTTATTATCCTTCTGTACATCAGTTTGAGCAATGCCTAGCCAAATTGGGTAAATTTTTTCTGTTGGTCGGACCAAAAGAAAGTGTCCTTTTTGAACATCAACCATTGGATCAAATGATTGTTTTGGCTTTTTTCTTTGAGGTCCACAGTAATGATCATTCAACTCTTCAATTCCTTGAAACTCATCGTTTTCATTATCAACTACTTGCACACAATCAATATGTTGCGTCTTTGGCCAAAATCTCTCGTACATGCCCTCTACACTATTGTTTGGTTTATCAAGCTCATCAATCATGCTCTTCCAGTACTTCACTACTGGCTTGTAAAACTTTGTGAAAGATGCTTCTGGACCTTACAAGTGTGCCCATTTTTCCCAAAAGTGTACATACTCCTTGATACCAACTATCACATCTAAGTGATCCTTCATATACTTGAACATGGTTACATAAGGTGGCTCTCCACTTGGTAGCATTGGATGACCATCCGGATGTCTCTTCCACAACTCAATGCCACCTTCACTTGGTTGCCAATCTAATGATCGTGGATGCACTTTATATTGCATGATAGGAACTTCATTTCGCATAAAGAACCGAAATTGGAGAGGCTTTGAGTGTCCCACTAAAGAATCTTTCCCATCGCATAGGCATCCATCAACATAGCTCTTGAAAGCAGGGACTTCCGTTACCAAAAATGGCATTGGAGAAGACTCCTCACATTGTCTAAAAGTATCCATGAGATGTGCAAATGTCAATGTTTGGCTAGTTCTTAACCTCTCTGAAAACCTGCTAAACATTGCATCAATATCCTCATGTGTATGCCCAACCATCAAGAATCCCAATTGAATTGACTTGAAAATCCCTTGAGCAACAAGTAATGATAGGTATGCAAAGAAGTACCTATTCTTGTTTTCAAAACCACAATTATCCAACTGCAAAAATAGGTGTTCCGGTAGTTTCTTATAAGGATTTTCTTGATGGGAACTTCCAAGTCCAAGGTCTTTGAATGTTCCACCCACTGCTCCAAGATGAAGTTGTTGCTTGCCATTAGAAACATAGTGAGAATCCAATGCTTCTCTTGAGGTTAGTGCATTTAGCAGAGCATTGTCAGACCTTGGCATCCCATCATGTACCAAATCTCCAAGTGCATGGTTATCAAATCTTTCAAGATTTCTCAAACACAAAGCCAATGAACCAATTGTGAAGTTAGGATCCGACGGCCACAAGGATAAAGAAAAGTGACCATAACGTCCTTGACCATGTCCATGTGTTATCATGCCAGTCAAAGCCACTGGGAGCTGAAAGGATTTGTCTGTGTCCTTTGAACGATTGCGTAATCTAGGGATGGCTGTCTTCTTTTGGTCCATCTTATCATGGATAATGCACAAGTATGTCTGAGGATACGTTTCAGAAAATCTACGCCAAGTGTAGTACACATTTCTACAACTTTTTTGTTGTAACATGTGCTTTCTTCTATCTTCCATCAACTTATTACGTTCATTTTGGCATTTTGTCGCTGCAAGCTGAGCCTTGATTGCACTACATAAACCACACTTAGAGAATTCACTTGTTTTTGACAAAGTTACATGCTTGAATTCAGAGTTCCATATGCAGTTGAATGTGGAAGTTGACATCTCCTTACAACCCAAACTATGCTTTAATTGCATGTTAACTTCATAGATAATATCCACTTGCTTGTATACATCCGATATCACCAACTGTGTTTCCCTTGATCCATCCTGAAGTGTTCTACTTTTGTGTGGCATACACTCAGAATTGTTATCCACAAAATCTTGGATTATGGCTCTACCTAGTTCTGTGTGGTCCCAACCTCTCCGCACGATTCCTTTATTACCATGTATGCACCTTCGTATACCAATTTCAAATTGCTCCCTGTATCGATAAAATGTTGTTTTTGGAATACCATGCATTTCATACCATGCTCTACAACAAACTTGAATACCATTCAATGAAAAGACATATTTGAACTACCCATTGTCATCTTTTCGACAAGCAACCCCAAGAGTGTCATATACATAATTGGTGCGAGCCTCCAAACTTTGGCCCCAATACTCTATGCGTAATTTGGATATCATTTGACGATCGGCAAATTGACAATAATTTTGTTTACAACAATCAATCATAGATACTTTTATGATTGCATCCCTTGTGAGTCTAGATGATGCTAATGGCATGCTATGTTTTTTAGCTTTTCTCTTTATCATGCAGTAACACTCTTTTTTGTGGATTTTTCCATTGGGTCCTCATCTTCCATGTGCTTTTTCCCAGAACCACTTGAAGAATTCATGGTGTCATCGATTCTTAATGAAGTTCCATCTAAAAAGGTTATTTGTGCAATGGGCCATTTTATTAAGTGGATGGTATCGATGCCTGATACATCACTGTGATGCTTTTCAATTCCCACACCTAGATTACCTTCACCAAGCATCTCAAAATTTATAGGTTCAAATGGGTAGACATACAAAACAACACCCTCTGCAATGCTCTTGGTTTTTTGCTGATCCCATATTAAGACTTTCTTGTCCTTCCATGATTCTCGAATGGAAAACTCATCATATTCACATAGAGGTTCAACGTCAATGGTATCTAATGTTATATCATTCATTGGTACAATAGCTCCATTGACATTGTCCACACAACTCATTGATCGTGCTTTCCAACGAACAACACTACCCAAAGCCTCATAGACTAAGAATGCATCCATTGTAGGAAATGGAAGAAGTGCACTTTCATCCATATAAATATCGATCGCCACCGATACATTGTTTTATCCCAAGGGCACACCTTGGCACATGTCATCATGTGATGTAGAGAATATTGTCCCAATGGCAACAATCTTTCCACTGACAAGCAAGTTGACTTTAACTCCCACTTTCAATGTGGCACCTGCATAGTACATAGCATTTGTTATAGTTCAATATTGATATCTGATGGTGTGACTTAGGATGAAAATGCTTTACAAGATTTCATTGCAAGACCAAATCTTCATAAACCTTGGTGCTTTGAATTTTAGGCAGCAAAATTTGGCTACATGGCTAAATCTTCACAGACCATGGTGCTTTGAAAGGGAGATAGCAAGATTTGTCCACACAACCAAATCTCTCGAGATGCTGGTGCATTCAAGAAGCCATAAAGATTTATGCACACATCCAAATCTACTTAGACCTTGGTGCTTTGAAAGAAGCCCACAAGATTTGGCCACATGGTCAAATCTCCCTAGACCCTGGTGCTTTGAAAGGAGCCAACAAGATTTGGCCACATGGCCAAATCTCCTAAGACACTAGTGCTTTGAAAGAAGCAATAAGATTTGGCCACACAGCCAAATCTGCTCAAACCTTGGTGCTTTCAAAGAAGCTAGCAAGATTTGGATGCACGACCAAATCCTTCGAGACCTCCGTGACTTCTTTCAAAGCACTGAGAAGATTTGGTTGTGGCGTTCTTTCAAACTTGGGGAGATTTGGTCGTGTGGCCAAATCTTGTAGGCTTCTTTCAAAGCACTAGGGTATGGAGAGTTTTGGCTCTGCAACCTCCTCTTGCATGCTTCTTTCAAATCACCAGGTTCTGGGAGATTTGGCCGTGTGGCCAAATCTTTCAAAGCATTAGGGTTTGGGAAGATTTTGCCGTGCTACCAAATGTTGCTAGCTTCTTTCAAATCACTAGGAAGATTTGGCCACATGGCCAAATCTTCTTTCAAATCACTAGAAAGATTTGGCCACATGGACAAATCTTCAAACGTTAAATTTAAAAATTGAAGATCCAGATTTTAAATTTTAAAATTTAAAGTTTAAAATTCAAAATTCAAAATTTAAAATAAAAAATTCAAATTTCAAGTTTAAAGTTTCAAATTTGGAAATTCAAATGTAGAGACCCTACTTTCAAAAAAATCGTACATGCTTTTCATGATTCACGCTATTACACTTTAAAATCATACTATTACTTTAAAAGCAAACTAGAAAATCTAAAACTATTAAAAAACCAAAACTTTAAAAGGCCAAGCTAAACAAACCTTTTAAACCAAGCATAAAAAGTAAACCTATGAGAAGGAATTGAATTCGTCTTCATGGGGAATCAAGTGCTAGGCTCACCTTGTTCTCTCCCTTCCTAGATCTCCAATGTGTACCTAGGGTGGTTCGAGACCTTAGGACAACGTCTTAGATGGGGTAGTTCTTGGAAAACACTCCTCCACCCTTGCTTAGCTAATTGCAAGCAAAAAAGTTCAAAACTATGTCAAAATAAGAGGTCCCGGGAGGTTCCCCATCCCAGTTTTGTCCTAGCAATGTGTACTTAACTATGTAGGTTTTAAAATTCCATTACCAATTCAACTCTCCATAGATTCCACACACAATAGTTGGATTAGAAGGAGGTCTCTCTCTTTTTTTTTTTTTCGCTCTTCATGCTTTTGGGGGGATTGCTCCCTCCCCCCCAAAGCATGCTTTTTTGGGGGGGTTGCTCCCTCCCCCCAAAGCATGCTTTTGGGGCATTGCTTCTTCACCCCCTTTTTGGAAGAGTTCTTCTTCACCCTTTTTGCGTGATTTCTTGCCCTCATCCTCCTCGTGTCCTTGCTGCTGCACCTTCTTTCTTCCGTCCGTCTTTCGCCTCATTTCTCCTTCTTCCTCCTCGTCGCGGTTTCTTTCTGCAAGCCTCGGCATATCCCGCAAGCCTCGTTTCTCCTTCTTGCTCCTCGTCACCTCCATCTTCCTCCTCGTTGCCCTCGTCGCGGTTTCTCCTTCTCCTACCATCAGAGCGCCCGGCATATCCTACAAGCCTCGTTTCTCCTTCTTCCTCCTCGTCACCTCCATCTTCCTCCTCGTCGCCCTCGTCGCGGTTTCTCCTTCTCCTACCATCAGCAAGCATATCCCGCAAGCAGGTCGGGATTCACGGTACCAGAGCAGCAGCAACAGCGAGAATGTTAATATCTCGCTCTGTGAGGGATTGTTACCAACAGAGCTAGTAGAGTTCATGCTCTGTCGAGTGCCTCTTCTTGCCCTTGTCTGTGCTCGGATGTTATGCAAAGCTTGGAAGGCTCAGTCCCTTATTCATCCTGCATTTCTGGATCTTTACAAGATGCTCCCTCTACAATTGCTACAGCTACTCTCTCTTTAGCTCCTACGATGGCTACTCAATCATTCAAGTAAGAAAACAAAAGAAATCGAAAGTGTACCTAATTCTTGCATGTTCTCCATTTTCTCCATTTCAGAACACCACGATTTGAAAGAAAGAGTACTGTAAAAGTAGGAATCTCGAAGTGTGATTTGAAAGTAGGGTCTTTAGTATATGATTTGACTTTCATATCTTCAAATTTGAAATTTGAATTCTGTATCTAAGATTTTGAATTTTGAATTTTGAATCTAAGATTTTGAAATTTTCAGATTTGAAATTTGAATCTTAAGATTTGAATTTTAAATTTTAAATGGGGAGATTTGGCCATGCGGCCAAATCTTTTGGCTTCTTTCAAAACATACAACATTTGGTCGTACAGCCAAATCTCCCTAGATCTTGGTGATTTCAAAGAAGCTATAAAGATTTGGCATCACAACTGAATCTTCCTAAACCTTGCTGCTTTGAAAAGATTTGGCCACAACCAAATCTTCCTTGACACTCGTGATTAGAAAGAAGATAGCAAGATTTTGCCGCATGGCCAAATCTCCCTCGACCCTCGCGATTAGAAGAAGCTAGCAAGATTTGGCCGCATGGCCAAATCTCCTTAGACCCAGGTGATTTAAAAGAAGCTAGAAAGATTTGGCATCACAACCAAATCTCCCCAAATCCTGTCGCTTTGAAAAGATTTGGTCGCACAGCCAAATCTCCCTAGACCCTTGTGATTAGAAAGAAGCTAGCAAGATTTGGCTGCACAGTCAAATTTACCTAAACCCTCGTGACTTATAAAAAGCTAGAAAGATTTCGCATCGTAGCCAAATCTCCCCAAACCTTAGTGCTTTGAAAAGATTTGGCTGAATAGACAAATCTCCCCAAACCTAGTGCTTTGAAAAGATTTTGCTGCACGGCCAAATCTCCCCAAACCTGGTGCTTTGAAAAGATATGGCTGCATGGCCAAATCTCCCCAAACCTGGTGCTTTGACAAGATTTGGCTGCACGGCCAAATCTCCATAGACCCTTATGATTACAAAGAAGCTAGCATGATTTGACCGCACACAAATCTCCCCAAACCCTGGTGCTTTGAAAAGATTTGGCAGTATGGTCAAATCTCCATAGACCCTCGTGATTAGAAAGAAGCTAGCAAGATTTGGCCGCACGGCCAAATCTCCCTAAACCTGGTGCTTTGAAAAGATTTGGCCGCATGGCCAAATCTCCATAGACCCTTGTGATTAGAAAGAAGCCACCAAGATTTGACTGCACACAAATCTCCCCAAACCCTCGTGCTTTGAAAAGATTTAGCCGCACGGCCAAATCTCCATAGACCCTCGTGATTAGAAAGAAGTTAGCAAGATTTGGCCGCACGGCCAAATCTCCCTAAACCCAAGTGATTTAACAGAAGCTAGAAAGATTTGACTGATTTGAAAGAAGCTAGCAAGATTTGGTTGCACAGCCAAATCTCTCCAGACCCTAGTGCTTTGAAAGAAGCCCACAAGATCTGGCCACAAGGCCAAATCTCCCCAAACTTTGGTGCTTTGAAAGAAGCCCATATGATTTGGCCACACATCCAAACCTCCCCTTCCAGTGCTTTAAAAGAAGCCCATAAGATTTGGCCGCATGGCCAAATCTCCCTAGTGCGGCCAAATCTCCCTAGAATCTAGTACTTTCTCAAATCTACTACTATGTCTAGTGTCAATTCTAGATTCTATTTCAGATATGTTTATCGATAATGTGTTTTGTCTAACATTAAAGATTATAAAGATGATAGTTTGTATATTGCTTGGGTCTTTTACAGGAAAGACACAAATGTGAAGAAGGTTGAGAAAGTTGTAAGTGGATTTGCAGAAAAAAGCATACCTTGGTACTTTGACATATATAGTATTGAGGGAGCACAGTTGACACGAGTTCACTTATTTGTTTTGTTACCTAATAAAAGTGCATACACTTGTGTTGGATCGGTACATCAAATCACTGAAGATGTGGTTGGAACAGAGGGAGATATTGGATTGTTGATCATTATAAATCAAAATAAGAAGTTTCTCTTGGATCCCAGTGATTATGAAGCATCTCGTATGAAGTCTGATGTAGATGACAACATGCAGTCAAGAGGCTGGATAAGTATTGAATCAATTGATGGAAATGAAATTCACACAGTGACAACAATCATTGAATCATATCGCAAAGTTTCTGCAACATTAAAGAAGCGTAAGAGTGGGGAAGATAGTGGGGAAGGAACAAAGAAAGGTAAATCGACTATGGTTCAAGCACCAGGTGGTAGCGGAGAAGGGGCAAAGAAAGGAAAGCTAACTATAGTTGATGTACCACAAGAAGGAACACCTCTAGAGGGTATGCTAGCAGTTATGGAAAGAAGCAGTGGTAGTGAATTGGAGCCAAGTGGAAAGTTCATAGGAAAAAAAGGGCAAAAGAAACCATCAGGCTTGGTGGAATATGAAAAATACTACCCATTCGGGTTGCATGCAACATTTTCAATTCCAGTTGCAAGATGTCAAAAAGCTCCTCCAAGCTATGTATATAGAGGGTTGAACAAAGAGCATGTGGAGAAGCTTGCTGCAGACTTCGGTTATAACTCTAGGCCTCCTGCTGCTGTAGCGGATTTAATGCCTTTCAATCTTGAAACAAAGCAGCCCCTGGAAAGGGTAGATAAAAAGGATTTAACCAAGTGCCACTACTAGATACTATCTAGACAACATTTAATATATGTTGCTAAAATATTCACATCTAATGATGATAACAGCACGGCCCAAAGAAAGAACTACTACCGCACCCGCCAGGCGAGGATTATAGTGAATTGTCCCGCACGCTTTTGTGTGGAGATATCAAAGATGGCAAACCTGGAGTCTCAAAATATCTTGAGACAATCTCCATACATTGATATACTTAAGCAAGTCAGGGGACAATGGATTCTCTTTAATAGACCCAAGAAAGCACAACAAGGGCTTGCAAAAGGACATCCAGATCGTGAGAATTGGGATGTAAGTACAGATTTTAATTATGAATCATTTTTTACAAGTCGGTTTTCTTAATTATTGCATTCTAATGGATTCATATATTTTGCAAGCTTTCATTGACACTGGCAAGGTAACATTGGGCAATAGCTTTGCCACGAACGATGTACATATGATAATCACAAGCAATGCCATTTATGATGGTTGGATCTCCATCCTTGAGGATTACATTGCAGGCAAATATTCACAAGATGGAAAATGCCGTAGGCAACCCACAGTCTCAATGTTTAGATGCTTGCATGGATTGAGTGATGATCAAATTGGTCAAATTCAAAATGACATTAAGGAAGGTAGAGTAGTCATAGCTAAAACAAAGACTGATGCCATGATTCTTGATATTGAAGGATGAGCTATGCAGATCAAGAGAGATGCTGCACTACAAGAAGAACTTTATATGTTTATATCGGCAGAACGGCCTTCTTTAATGTTAAAAAATTGGGATGAGTGCAGATTACATTTTAAAATTACTCCAGAATTGTATCATCGGATTCGTGGTTGCTCTGACTCATGGTTAAAAGTGAAGCTTCAATAGGGCAAGGAAACTCCACCATTGCCTGATGCTGCTTAGGGGTATCTGAGGTGGATTATGGGACAAAGTGAAGGTGCAAGTCATGGACTGAATTCCACCCGGCCTTGGAGGTTCTACGCAGTCGGTTCAAACATGGAGGGAATGGAATTTATACATAATGTGTACCAAGAGCCAATGGCAATAGGGGTTGCCTTTTTGGATGTAATGTATGGACCAAGCAGAAGTAGAAATTGGAATGAGGATCGCTTTGAGTGTTTGTTGAAAAGCTTGATGACAATCGCTTCTCCCCCAGTGCAATTCCTTCTTGTGGTGTTCTTGACCATGGATCATGTATCATGTTTGAAGAATGCATTAAATAAGGCATGTGGACAATATAAAATACACTTCGGTTGCCTTAATTTTGAAACTATAGATATATTTGTCACTGGATCTATGGATGGCTTAATTGCCCGTGTATTGGTAAGCAAGGAAAAGCATTTCAACGATATTGAGCACTATAGCAATGCACAATGTAGGCCATCAATATATGTTGCAGATGAAAAATATGAAAAATCAAGTGGTGCAGAAGAATCAGGTGATGAGGATGATGATGACGAGGAGGATGATGATGAATTTCACATTGAATTATCCTTGAAAAGAAAACGTTCAAGTATCATGAAAGACATGATCATGGGTTTCTGTCAAGAAGATGAGTATGTATTGGACTTGTTCTCTGAGGGACTTGCTGCAATAGAGTCTCTTTCTTGTAAGAGGCGTGTTGTTTCAGTTGTTGAGACTTATGAGAAGTTGGCAAAGGTTGAAAGTATATGTTGCACGTATGCTTACAGTAATCATGAAATTTGATAATGGGCTGGCTTACAAGAACCAATATTGGCAATAGAGGGGGTATCAAAAGAAGATGATACAATTGAAGGTGGAGGGGATAAAGAAATTGATACCATACTAGGATAAAAAGATCTTCAACCCTTCAATGAAGAGCAGCGTGAGCATTTACAAAAACACGCTTCAAAGTTTTGGGAAACAGAAGAGGAAGCAACAGGTCCTTGAAATTGTCCTTTTATATGGTGTTCATGTTTTCCATATGTTATCTTGCTATATTCTCCATATGATGTATTAATTTTGTTCCAAAGATCTTTTAATATTACTTGGAAATTCATTCTATCTCATTGCCATAATTCAAACATTCATATGTATTCTTGAATATGTTTAATTTTCTATATTTCATGAAAAGATGTGTTTGCATGTTGTAATACCTTTGGAGTGTGATACACATCCAAATTTATTTATGAGTTCATAAATGTTAAAAAGTGTGTTGAGTCTTGATCGTGATGAATGAATTAGTGTAAATTGTTGTTTCTGTCCTTATTCACTTCATATGAATGCTCAAATATGTTTTGGCCGCTTGGCCAAATCTTTTCTTAGTGGGAACACTCAGGCAATGCTAGATAATGTTGGACTCCACTCTATCTATTATGCAAAGGTTTTTGGCATTGTAAGGATATGTAGTTTTGGGGATTAAAATAACTTGAAAGGGTATAGATTCAACAACTTTAGGGGGTATACTAAGCATATGAACATGAATGCTTTCTTTTTTTTAGTATTCCAATTTTGTTTTGAAAAATAAAAACATGAATGCTTTCACACAAACAAATTGCATTGAGAGCACACAACCTAAAGTTTGACAATTTGGTTTTCCATCTCAATATTCAGTTTGTTTCTACTTATGAATTTCATTTCCTTGTTTATCAATAGATATTGGCCATCTCAATTTCACATCGCTACAAGCATTTCCTGTACATGTGACACCTGATCCAATGATTCATTATGTGCCTAATTTGAACATTAGCATGCAAGTTCCAAGCTCAACATGGTTGATTGAAAATGTTGAGGATGCAATGTCTGCACTTAATGTTCCATTGACAAATGTGAATGCAAGCTTAGAAGGTAAAGGAGAAGATGCAATGTCATTGTATGAAGCCAAGGTGCAGGAAGAAATCTTAGAAGGTAAAGGAGAAGACATAATGTCACCCTCAGAAATAATGTCAAAAGAGGTGATAACAAAAATAAGACTAGTAGTGATAATAGATTTGAAAGGGTTATTGCTCGAGCGTTGTTTTTCAAAGTCAAATAAACATATGAGCTTGCACAATGGGAAGCATTGGCTTGTTCTCTGTCCTGGGTATTTAGAGTTTCTACAATGGTTGCTCGATCACTACCATGTTGGCATTTGGTCCACTACAGGAGAAAAGGGCATGGTGCAACACATGCTGGACACTTTGGAGCATCATGTTCATAGAAAGTTACATTTCTTCATGGTTTGGGGTGCGATGGCATGCCACAAGCATACAAAGAGTAGAATCATTCGACCAGATAGGATGAATGTGGAAGTGGAGTTTAAACCATTAATGAGAGTGTGGTGTTGTTTCAAAGAGGAATGCAAACCAGCAAGAACAGTGTTCATTGATGTTTCGCCTTACACGGGTTGTGTTAATCCAGCAGAAAATTGCATTTTCCCTACAAAATTTGATATAGATTGTGGTGATTCTATTTTGCTTCATGAGTTATTACCGTACCTACAGATGCTAGATGATGCAGTAGATGTGCGCAGTGCCATCTCTTCTAACAGATTTGGTCAAGCTCCGATTGTCGAAGGGCATGATATGTTCTATTATTTTCAACCAGTGATCCTTGAATTCAAAGAAAAAAACAAAGAAGTTCTCAAAAGGATGAATGTCGAATCTCATATGTCTACTCATAGTTCAAAAAAAGACACAGAGAAAGGTATTACTTCACCTATAACCAAAACTAGAGTGAGAGAGACTTGTCCTCCTACAAGAAGTATGATGAACATGTTACATTGAATGAAGAGGAAGAATGCATGCTAGGAAAAATTGCCAAAATGGGACCATTGAAAGATAGTGAGGCAAAACGCTTTGCTATGGTTCTTGGATGCAAGGAAAGGGGAATCACTGCCGATGCTGCAAGGGCATTCTTAGCGAACTTGATTCAATTTTATTGCATAGACAACCCTTAGGGAATGTGAGTGATCTTGTTAATTAGAGTTGTAGACACAAATGCTCAACTAAAACATTTGTACCTACATTCTGATTTATATTTGGACACTATTTGGTTAGATTCGACTAGCAAAACATTATGTTTCAATTTGTTTTGTGAAAGAGTTAATAGACATTGAGTTAGTACCTTGTCCAAAAAATGCTATGTGCTTTGTGATGTGAGTTTGTATTCCTCCACTAAAAGAATGATTCTTTAATTTTAAACATATGATAGGTGTTGCAGATTGTCCTGAAAAGTTGAAGAGCTATCTTATTACAAATTTTGATCCTGCATCCAATGGCTTATGGAAACATAAATTGCCCATACCCATTGAGCACGTGTTCGAAATGGATGGCATCCATTATGAAGTAAAGAAATCAACAATACCTGGGGAGGATATGGTCTTTTTGTACATACGAGCATCAAGAAAAAACAAGATTTGATGGTATATAATGGTCCAAAGTATGATTATGATACTTGGAGATCTCTCCTCAAGTTTTTCCCAAGGATGAAGACTTATGGAATGTTTGAAGATCCATTCATTGAGCCATTGACAGATGTGAAATGTATTGTGGGAGATGTATTGTATGGAAACATTGCTGGATATATAAATAGCTCAATGTATTATAAAGAAAGAACAAATGTTATATTTGTATACATCCCTAAACTACCACCTTGGGCTCAAAAGTCACAAGGAAATTTGAGTGCCCATGGCTACATTACTGTGCAAACCATAAAGGATATCTCCTTCGGAGATGAGCTACTTTGTGAGTATGAATACTAGTATGGAATTGTTAATGATTATGTTAAATGATGTGGTGCAAAATTGGCTATGTGTCAATGGTTTTGATTATAGCTCTATTGTGATGGAGAGTTTCATGAGCTCTATTGTGATGTAACGGTGTTTTTAAACACCACATTTATATGATGGATGTCAAAGCTCTACCATAATCCTATTGCATATGTCAATACTGCAATTTATCAACATAGAAACATATGCATTTGACATTAATTTGATACATCTTATATACCAAATAAAAATTAACAGTTGTTGCAAGTTTAATTTTGTTTTTGAAGACCACAGTTATATGATGGATGTCAAAGATGTTGAGAGTTGTGGTGCCATGAGCACTTGTAGAGCAAAGGTATGAGTAAAGGGAAAGCTGCCACATGGCATGGAGGACATATCCCACATGTGAGCAAGCAAATGGATGTAAGTACCCTCACCTATAAAAGGGAGGTTCATTTGAAGTAAATCAATCAAGCACTTTGCACTATCTCAATATTCTCTTTATGAGTCCAAGCTAATCTATCTTGGAACCTAATTGACTTGAGATACATGTCATGAGCACTCTCTTCATCATGTTTCCACACAGGTTCCATCCACCTTAGAGTGCTCCATAGATCCTGAGGCACACATGTTTTGTCATGGTATCAGAGCTTAGGTCTAGTCTCCTAGATTAGTTGTAGGTTGCCTTAGGAGCACGTGTTTTGTCATAGGTTAGTTTTAGTTTTAGATTGAGAGCAAATTTCCGTCCATTGATTCCTTCCATTGCATTGAGGGAATTCCGTCATTGAGAGAGTAAGAGAGATCCATTGTGAGGGATTTAATTCTCCAAGGAGAGAAATTTAAAGAGTGTAAAGTAGTTCAGTGTTTTTTTGAGAGAGAATAGCAAGAGTCTCGGACTCCTTTGTCAGTTTTAGAGAGGACTGGAGAGGCTCGACAAAGCACTATGACCAAAGCTTCTAAGCTTTAGAGCTCCCGGACTGGCAGTCTGCATGCGACCGCTCTGCATCAACAAGCTACCACTACCAGTAGCGCCTACACTGATCTACAACTCCCAGTCGATGAGACGCGGCTCTACAAACTACGACCCACAGAGCCTTCGACTTAGAGCCTTGTTCATAGATAGCAAGAAAGGCCACAAATTTTGCAGTCCCAGTGACCCGGAGCCACTTTACCGAGCTGCTTCCAATGAGCAAGACGCTCCATATGCTGCAGCAATGACTATGCAGCTCCATATGCTCTCCACAACTCGGACGCTTCTGCCTCTCTAGCAACAACAAACTCTCGGCCATGCAAGCTCCTATCTACAACTAGCACCTCCAAACGACTCGCAGCACTTGAGAGCACTGAAACGACCCGCTCCTGCAAGGCAGCCGCAACACAGAAGGCTCTCATATGCCTCAGCAACTAACGGACTCCATAGGCAACTAAGGCCCTCCGTCAACGAAGACCAACAGCCACTTCACCGTCAGCAGCTTCAAGACTCCTAGCTCACAGACCAGGCTGGAGGGCTTGTGACCAAGGGGCTCGAGAGCTCACGGGATTACGTAGGCACGACGGGGCAGTGCTGCAATAAAAGACGCGAGTGGGAAGCCCACGCGGGCAATAGCTCGGGCCAGCGAATGGCTATGCGATGTGCCGAGCAAGAGAGAAGTTTGTGGTTCCTCTACGAAGCCTGCAACAACGGCCGCTCTTAGATCCCTCAGCGCCAATGCCTCTCCTCACGCGACGCCATCAGATCGACGAACGGAGCCATCTCTTCTCCAAAGTCTCCCCAAAAAAAAAAAAAAAAAAGACACATGGAAGATAGAAACTAACCACGGTTAGGTATATTTGACCTTGGGTCAACCAATGGATAAGGTTGGTCAAGCTAACCCTGGCCAGGTCAAACCAATATGCCATGGTTAAGTTAGAGTTAGGATTGGTTAACTGCCACATAAGCATGCACAGTCAGCAGTGCCACCTAAGCACAGAGCCCCTGCTAAGCACAGTATGGAATTCAGCATGTGAATCCCTGTGCCACATCATCAAAGGCCCTCTTCTTCACAAAACCTTCAACAAGGCGTAACTTGCAATCCAAGAGGAATTTGCAAGGAAAAGTGATTGTCTTTTTGAGCACTACGCGCCTGTCAAATCAGAATCATTATGCAATTAGACACTGCCATTGAAGCAAAAATGCTCATGGTAAGACCTTTGCAACAAATGACAAAGCAAAGCATGAATGCACACATCATTGTCATAAGTATGCCAAAAGCACAAGTGCATGAGATGACCATAGCACGAAGCATGGCATCCACACATAAAGCATCAATGCACATGGAAGAACAAAGCATCATGCATGAAGCTACACAAGGAAGAAGATTGCAGATTGAAGAACTAGCAGGTCAACTACACAGCATCGTCATCAAGCCATGAGCCAAAGGTGACGTCAATGGAATGTATTGAGAAACAAAAACCTTGCCAACCTTGCCTATATGTTTGTAATCAAACCTGACCACCTGAGAGTAGCTATGAAAGCACCCAGGGGAGGTATTGACATGTAAACCACACTTTACCACCTTAAGTAGCAATGCATGCACTAAATGGAGGTGATGGAATGTAACTCACATCTGACCACCTTGCAGTAGCCAAAGGATTATGGCACCAAGGGGAGGTGTTGAGAGTTGTGGTGCCATGAGCACTTGTAGAGCAAAGGTATGAGTAAAGGGAAAGCTGCCACATGGCATGGAGGACATATCCCACATGTGAGCAAGCAAATGGATGTAAGTACCCTCACCTATGAAAGGGAGGTTCATTTGAAGTAAATCAATCAAGCACTTTGCACTATCTCAATATTCTCTTTATGAGTCCAAGCTAATCTATCTTGGAACCTAATTGACTTGAGATACATGTCATGAGCACTCTCTTCATCATGTTTCCACACAGGTTCCATCCACCTTAGAGTGCTCCATAGATCCTAAGGCACACATGTTTTGTCAAAAGATCTATAACAATCCTATTGCATATATCAATACTGCAATTTAATTACTCCAATGAATCTTCCTAATGCAACATCTATAAATTGGCTTTTGTTTGTGGTTTTGATGCATACAAAACAACAAACATCTTTCTTTCACTAGCAAATCAACAAATTTTTTGGCCATGGAGCCATGTTCACATCTATTAAGGCCTTTTGCCATAGCAACATACGGAAGATTTTTGCTTGGGTTTCTAGGAATTGGGAAAGTATTGTGCATGGTCCTCAATGGAGCTAATGTTTCAATAAAAAACATAAAATTTTACTTTTGAAGTGACTAAATTTTATTTCGTGGGAATTGGGATTTTCCCAAATTCTCTAATATAGTGTTTTAAAATCTTGCATATTTTTCAAGGTACCTTATATTTTGTGGAAGGGGGACATGAAATTTTCATATTTTTCCCTTGCATATTTGAAAATTTTAAAGGAAATCCATGCATATTCTATATGGAACTTGTCCCCTCATACCCTGGATTTGAGGGTAGCAACATATTACATATTGAGTTGGTGCCCCAGGAGCATGGTAGTAGTGCATTATAAGTGGTCGCTAGTGCAATGGCTAGTTGCACTAGGACATTAACAGCCACCATTGCAGTGGTTTGCTTCTATTATTACAAGATGAATGGATTTATGGATGCATGGACTCGTTATAGGATTTAATAAAACCAACACAGTGGTTGTTTGGGATATACTAAAAGCAAGCATGGGATTTATCAATTGGGATTTACAAAAATAGTTCAATAAAACCAGCACGGTGGTTGTTTGGAATATACTAAAAACAAGTACCTATGGGATTTAATAAAACCAGCATGGTGGTTGTTTGGGATATGCTTAAAAAAAGCATGGGATTTATCGTTTGGGATATACAAAAACAATCTAATAAAACCACCACGGTGGTTGTTTGGGATATACTAAAAACAAGCATGGGATTTATCATTTGGGATTTACAAGAACAAGTGCAGTGGTTAGTTTGGGATTTACTAAAAGAAGCATAGTCTCAAATACATTTTCCATTTTCTAGGATAAGTGGAATATTGTTTCCTTGCAATAGGACTACATTTTCTTAGTATTATCTTAGTCCTCCTCATCTAGTGCTCCAACACACCATAAGATGTGCTCATGCATGTCTAAATCCAATTTGAAGACCCTCTTGCCCTTCTCTCATTGAGGCATAGGTTGCATCTGGAACTTAATAGCTTGTACTAGATGAAATACACAAATGTTTGTGGACTCTTATGTAGCAGTTCATAATTGTAGTCTCTCTTGGATGTTTTTTTGTACCAAAAAGCTTCGACTACTACATCCCACTTCTCATAGGTTAATCCCCAATTATCCTTAAATGCTTTCTCAACCTTGTGCATAAGTTTTGGGCACTGCAACAACAGAAATTATGGGCCATCTTCCACGTTCACCTAGAGACAGCAACAACTGCAAAGTTATCCCCTCTTCTAGACAGTTAGTGAGGTCATCAAAACTCTCCCCAAACTGTGGCAAGTTGTTTTTTGTCTCTCCATTCTTTGTCACTCCATCTGAACATAGAGGGAAAACTTGAACTCGCTCCCATGTCTTCATAGTTGCAATGTTCTCACAAGTGTCATGATCCTCTATGATGATGCACACACTGCAGAAACAAGAAAGTTTTCTTGTTTTAATCAGTTGGTTGTTTGAAAAGCCCCATATGCTGTGCAATCCACAAAATTCTTTAATTTTCTCACAATTGTGCCGGATTCTCCTTTGCACTTCATCCACTTTCATTTCATGGAATACTCTGTGTACTACACTATTCTTAAGGCTTTGTTTAATTATGTTGAATGTGTGCATGTGGAAACCATGTCACAACATCATGGGCATCATTGAGTTTTTCTTGAGGGCATGTTAATTGGTGTTTAAACAGAGATTGCTTAATAATAGCACCGCATCCATCATGCATTAGAGGAGATTTGGGGTCTCAAAAGGGCCTCTAATTAGTGCTTTCTAATTTCAAGGGATTAGAGAGGGATTTGGGGTGTACCAATGAGAGTGCTCCTTTGTGTGGGGCTATGTTGAGAATTTATGGATGGGGAGATCTCTCACCCATGGTTTAAACCCATGATCTTCACTCCGAGCCATTGATCTCATCTACAATCCAAGGGATACATTCAAATTTGTGCTAGAATGCTCCAAGCCATTAGATCAAGGTGTAGATCCAATGGATACCATCAAAGGATAGAAGGATCAAATCTAAGCCGTTGAAAATAGCAAGGATCTAATGGATGAGATCAAAAGAGAAGGGGGATCATCATTTTAAGCCATCTATCTAGAAATAGATCTAAGGGTGGAGATATAAGGAAAAGGCGCTAGAATCTGGTCCATTGATCTCAAGGAATCCAAGGGTGGAGATGCAAGAAGAAGGCGCTCAAATATGCACCTGAATCTCAACTGTTAATCTCAATGACTCCATCTATACCTTGCAAAATGCACCTCAATCTAGGCCCTTCATTTGATTTTTTGATCTCCACCATTAGATCTATCCAAGATCTAATGGTCCACAATAAATAGTGGCCTCTCCCCCTTTATTACCCCTCTATTTTGTCAACCTTTTCCAATTTGGAGCCCACCAAAGGTGCCTCCCACCAATTTGATCATCCTAGGCCTTTGATTCAGCCACCATCTACCTCCATCCAAGAGCCACTGTTGATCAATTTCAATATAAAGGTACCCATGCCAAGTGAGTAAATGCTAGGGGACCCTTAGCCCATGGGTTTCTTGGTATTAGTTTAATCCATTTCTTAATCCATTACTTATGAGGACCTTTTGAGGCCCCAATTCTCCTCTAATGTTCACCCTTACCATGGCTAGACCCAAAGAAATTCCACATCATATCTAGACCGGTTAGGGATTTGAACCTTGAGACAAAGTAGAATCCATGGGCTAATTTAAATTGAGAGGTAGCACCATCTGACCACACCCAATGTTGTTTTATATTTTTTGCATGGGGATTTTTCTTTTTCAGCCATTTTCAATGCCGTAGAAAAGCATGTGGCACAAATAAGGTGTCATGTTCCCTATCATCTGAAATGTAGAAATGGTATGTATGTTGCACTAACCTAGACTCGTGTGAGTCAGCAAGCAGATTGGCATCAGGCGTAGAAGAATCAAGTAAATGACAGTACGTGATATGCACAAAAATTGTTATCTGCTTGTTGTATCAGTGAGCACTTTGTATCTCATCTTGTTCTTGAAATGAATAATTTTTAGCAAAATCTATGACAGAGATAGTAGTGTCATGGGGAAAATTGGCAAGGGAAGTCATGAACTGCCTATCCTACTAGTTGGCTGTGAAATTGTGAAGAACATATTTTGGGAGGGATTGAACCACATGACCTTTAAGCTCCCTTGGATGAGTGCACTTATATGATAGTAGCCATCTCTTTTTATGGGATCCTTCAACATTGACATTTTCAAATATCCTCCATTTTAGAGCAACATGGTTGTCTTCCCTCATTTCATTTGGACAAACATGAAATGTCTTCTTCTTTAGCTTCAAACTGCAATGCTTGCATGTGCCCCAAATGCATTCAATGTGGTGCCCCTCACAGTCTCCCTTTGGACAAACCACTAGTTCCCTGCTCTCCCTTGCAACACGTGATGAGGATCTAGGTGGCCTACAGATTACACATTCATCGGGGTGGCTCCCCATGGAGCAATGCTCCAACATGACCAGATCTCAAGTCATTCATAGCTTGCCGAGCTAGGTCAAAGTCTATGTGTGTTTTGCAATAACAAACATTTATGTCTTTGAGTTTCCCGACGTATAAGGGCTTACAATGCGCAAATCTCCTCTACCCAATTGAAATCTCCAGATTCTGATCCATAAACTTGAGATACAACTGCATGTGCTGACCCAACATGCGAGAACAACAGGGCAGGGATCCCTCTTTTAAATGGAACAATATAACTATAGTGAGCCCCCTTAAAACATAGACTAATTAAAGTATACAATGAAGCAAAACAACTTTCAACCACCATGTTGGTTTAGGACAGGCACAATTTCAACTATCGGGATGGTTTAGGACAGTCATAATTTCAATCACCAGGCTGGTTTAGGACACGTTTAGGACAGTCAACCACCAGGCTAGTTTAAGAAATCAGGATACATTTAGGACAGTCATAATTTCCACCACTGGATGGTTTAGGACACTGTCACAATTTCAACCACTGGGATGGTTTAGCCTGATGGTCTCAACTTCACATATTAGACAATAACAAGTATATTGCATTTCATTTCTGAATTTCACAATTAGAAAATAACAATATATTGCTTTTGATTTTTAAATTTCGCCATTTCAATCACGATTTCAGTCCGTAACTACTTGCTATTTGTCTTGAACCAGCATCGGGATGGTTTAGGACAATCACATTAAGTCCAAGTCATCCCAGTCTAGAAATAGTGATATATGATCCGAATAGCAAGAAATTAAGTTTAACAAATTTAAGTACTAATAAAAATAATAATTTCAACCACCGGGCTGATCAACAACTAATGTCTATTCAACCGTGACACTAGTTTAGGACAATCACATAACCAGTGAGATTGAGCAGAAGCAGCCACAGTTGCATGATGTTCCAACCACCGGACTGGTTTAGTAAAATAACAATATATTTCTATTCTATTGCAAAATATATTGCTATTAATTTCTGCTCAACCATGCCATCGGGCTGGACAACAACTAATGGCTATTCAACCACGCTAGTTTAGGACAATCATATAACTGGTGATTGAGTTGAACTAGCCTATGGTTTCATGATGTTCCAACCACTAGGCTGATTTAGGACAATCACACTTAGTCCAAGCTTGGTTTAAGAAATGAAACAAGTAAACTATTCCAAATCTCAATCACAAACAACCACCAGGATGGTTTAGGCATCGCTAATCTACGTTGTATCTCTAGCATGTGTATGATGTGCTCCTCAAACACCTTGCATCTCGTCTGCTTTTTACAGCTGTCCTTCTATTTGAAGAAACTCTCGTATTTTTGTTCCAAAATGTCATCACTGTAGCAATGAATTTTGCACTTAGGCTGTCACTCCTTTTCCTGCATTCTATTGAAGGCCACAGACTTCTCGGATCATGCATTGCTTCTGCTCTACGTTCAACCATTGGAGCCATGTTGGTCCTTCTGATTAATGACATCTTCAACATTGTGCACTCAAGAAGTTTTTCCTTTGTTTTAGGGGACATCAACATAGCTAATGTCTCCCTCTTTGTAGCTAGTTGATCTAAGCTATGCATCCCTTTCACTTTCTTTAGGCCATTTCTCATGTTAGAGAGCATCGCTTGGTGTGCATCTCCCGAAGTATTGGTAGAGTTGTTACTCTACAAACTTTAGGCTACAGGCTAAAGATTGTGAAGAGTCAAAATTGGTAATCACTGGAATGGCCTGATGTTGCTGCTTCGAATGCTTCGACCAATCGTGACACCACAGCTCTTGTTCTTCGTTTTAATGGCAATGATCGAATGCATTCATCTACAAACCACTTCTTGCTACTGCTCTGCAAGGATTCTTTTTCTTCTTGTTATTTCTCCCTTCAGAGATGTTGCAAAAGTGTCTTCCATTTCCGTTTTGATACCGTGCCAACACTTTCTTTGACCTGCAATCTATCCCTTGTGCCTTGACTTAGCATTTCAGCTATCTGTCTCGCAGCCTCTGTCTGCTTCTCTTGCAAGCCATGGCAAGCTGCATGTTGCCATTGATGCCAAGGCCACGATTAGTCTAGAATAAACCCAGAGAACCTAGCTGGTGAGGCAAGCAAAGAATAGAAGGCAACTTACTTGAAAGAAGATAATGGCAAACCAAAGTCTGCACAAGGTCACATTGAGGTGCATGCGGGTTGCAAGGTATTTGCAGAGCGGGAGCACGTTGTAGGTACTTAATCTTTTAAGATTTGATGAGCGGGAGCTGTGAAAATTTAAATTTCATAGGAGTAGCAAAATTTTCAGCCACCGTCGGTTTTCCCCCCTCCCATGATACATGTCAACAGAAATGGATATCAACATCAAGTCATAAAAAACGACAACAAAATCATGCAAACGACAAGTCAACTCCATTTTTGGAAAAAAGCCCCAAAAATGTGAATTTTTTCAAAATTAGAGGGACGAAATATACACTTCATGTCAAACATTTTAAAAAAGTAGTACTTTTATGAAAAATGAATGCATAAAATATTACTTACATTTTATTCCAGAACGCAAAAATGTATACATTACAAAAATTTTGGACTCAAAAAGGGGCCCTTTGGAGAATTACTAAAATATTAGAGGCTTGGATAAGGGAATATGGTATCCATGAAGGAGATTATGCCATGTGGACTTCTCTGTAACAGAGGCTCCCCAAATCTAGGGGAAATTTCATATTTTTTTTAAAGTACCCCAAAAAATGTCATTGGTGGTTCACAATAAAAAATTATCTTTGACAGGCCTGCCCTGACCATGTCAGGCCTCCTTGTTTTCCTCCCAAGGCAAACTATCCCCTAGCTAAAACTATGCTCACGTTTTCCATTTGGTTCAACCATTTGGCCCAAACTTTGACTTCCTAACCAGCTCTCCCCCTATTCTCTCTCTTCCAAAACATTTCAAACATTCATTCCCGCCACTTTCTAGCAACTGGTTTCAAAATATCTTCTTTCCACTCTTGCTTAGTCATTCTCTCTCCTCACTCTTGCTTAGTCATTCTCTCTCCTCTTTGCTCACGTTTTTCTTCCACATTCGAAAATCTCTCAAAGAAACTTCTGTCAAAGCTCTGTTCATCACTCTTCTCTTCCATTCATTCTCTACTTATTTCACTCTCTCTTAGAAACCAAAGTTGCAACCTAAATCTTCTTGGAAGGAGTGAGAAAAACGGGTGTTCTCTCATTCCTCAACCTTTTGGAGTATAGAGAGTCACCTCCTGAAGTTGCGACCTAAATCTACTTGGAGGGAGTGAGAAAAGTGGGTGTTCTATCATTTTTGGCACTTTCTCTACCTTTTTGGAGTATATAGAGTCAACTCTAGAAGAAGGAACACATACTTTCCAGGTAATGAAGTGATTTCATCTTGAAAGTTTTGTTTGTATTAAGTAGATATGATTTTGTATCACACTTTGTCTATATGTTTGTTACAAGAGACAAGGAAGAGGGAGAGATTGAGGTAGATGATATATAAAACTACAAGATGATTTTTGACATTTTTTTCTTCACTTTTATAGGAGGAATAGATAGAGGAAGGGAAAGAGAGAGAGAGAGAGAGACAGAGAGAGACAGAGAGAGACAGAGAGATTATTTTGAACTGCTATGTTGTTTCTATTTGAGGAGATAAGTGAGGGAGAGAGAGACATAAAATACTAATTTTTTTCTTCATTAGTATAGGAGGGATAGATATAGGAAGGGAAAGAGAGAGAGAGAGAGAGAGAGAGAGAGAGAGAGATTATATTTGAAACTACTGTGTTTTTTAATCTGTTTGATGGGATGAGTGAGGGAGAGAGATATAAAATAGTCGTTTTCTTATTTGCTAGTATAGGAGGGGTAGATAGAGGAAGGGAAAAGAGAGACATAGATTATATTTCAAACTACTATGTTTTCTTTTGTTGAGGGAATGATTAAGGGAGAGAGACTGAGATTCTATTTCAAACTGCTAGGTTTTAGAAGTATTTGAGAAAGAAGAAAGAAAAAGAGATCCTAATCAAAGAGTTTTGGGAGGGAGAGAGAGAGTGATATGATATTGATAATGTTTTCTTTGTTTGTGGAGAAACAAAGCAAGAAGAGAGCATATCGTAACTAAGTATTTCAAAAAAAATTGATATTTGTTTGTGTGAGGGGTACCTTGACTGAGAGAGTGAAGTATTCTATGTTTTTTGTAATAATATTTTGCTTGTTTTTGTGAGAGGTTTAGTTAAAGGAGAGAGGGAAGGAGGGGGAGGGAGGGAGAGAGAGAGAGAGAGAGAGAGAGAGAGAGAGAGAGAGAGAGAGAGAGAGAGAGAGAGAGAGACTTGCAAAGAAAGAGAAAGAGAGGGATAGAGAAAGAGAGAATAGAAGACATAAATTTGGAGGGTCTTTGGAAGTAGAAAGAGCTAATTTTAATCATATGATACAGGGGCAAAAACTATGGAAGTAGAAAATGATAGATACAAAAGTAGTTTACAGTCAGTTGTATTGAAGAATGTTAAGGATGAGCATGGGGAATGGATTCCTCAGCTCTACAGAAAATATTCTTGGATCACAATGCAACCCACTAATTGTGGGTGCTACAAAGTGGGTCGGAAGGATGCAATGGACATCTCCAAACATTGGAAGGGAACAGGGCTCTAGTCGCATGATGTCAGATTTAGGGTTTCCAGGGGGTTTTGGCTTGAAAATGATGGACATGGTTGCTAGGGTGTCAGAGGCCTCCCAAATTTGATTTAGGGAACGAAAAATAAGATTGAGGGTTTAGGGTACAAAACCCAACCAAATGTTATGATTTTGAACCCAAGACATCTTGCCACTGTCACACTTGCCTTGCCACTTTCCCCTTACACATGCCCCTATAACTTGCCCCTCCCATTCTATTTGTGTAAATAGGGTTATGGGCTTTTCACAGATTAAAATCATATCTTTAAGAAATCTTATTTGGGAGGCCACTGGGACCCTAGCAACCATGCCCATCAATTTTATGCCCAAAAAACCCCTGCAAGCCCAAAATCCGACATCATGCGACCAGAGCCCACCAGAGCCCAGTTTCTACATCTAGTCGCATGATGTCGGATTTTGGGCTTGCAGGGGTTTTTTGGGCATAAAATTGATGGGCATGGTTGCTAGGGTCCCAGTGGTCTTTCTTAAAGATATGATTTTTACTTAGAAAAAACCCTTATTCTTATTAATTCTTGAAAATTGATATTTTATTCATTTATATAATCTTTGAATTTTGATGTAATATGTTGGTTGCATGATATTTTATGGGTTGATGAGTATGTCGGATGCAAGGGTGGAATTAGAGGGTCTTTTGGTGGGGGGATGGTGTTGATCGGCCACTACATCAACATAGTGGCTCAACACATTTTGGTGTTCCATCGACAATTATCACCAGATGGAAAGATAAACATCATGAAGTTCAGGGTCCTCAGTCGGATGGTGAAAATGAGGCCCATCCATCCTACTGCTGATCGTGTTGTTCTGATTAGGCATAGTGTAGCTTTATTTTTGTTCTCAGACACACGATTTGGTCCGCTTCATAGTATTATAACTATTGCAAGGCTAGCTGGTATTACAGATCTCTTGGCTATAGAGAATGAAATTGTGCAGCCCTCTCTGCTTCAGTAAAGCAAAAAAGGGATCTAAGCCAAGCAGGAAGAAGCATAGACTAGCGTACCTTAGGCATTAGCCTCTTCCTGGATGTTGAGGGCCTCTTTGACCTGCACTTGGAGCTCGGGCACCTCTCCCTCATTGGCATGGACCCTAATTGTCTGTTCTTCTCTTGATCCTCTGCTCTGTCCTTTGTTGTTCCTCTTCCACATGCTCCTCCTCTGTGCTCTCCGAGTCATCCATCTCTATCAAAGGATCTTCTTGTGCCTTCCTCTATCCCTCTTGCTCCCTGTCTAGCTTTCGGATTGGCAGTTTCTCCCTTCGACGGGGATCATCGAGGGGAGAGGGGGGGGGGGCTATCACTCTCTGTCTCTGAGTCTAGACGTGGGTCTGCATTAGGGGAGAATTGGGGTCTCAAAAGGGCCTCATAAGGAATGGATTAAGAAATGGATTAGTCCTAATGAAAGGGCCAAGGTAGGTCCCAAAAAGTCCTAACCCCCCCTCACCTAGGTCGGTTAAGCCCACAAGTGACCCCACCTCTTACACCTCTTACACAACTCTTACTCCTAGGTGGGAACCAAAAAATTCAAAATTCAAAAATTCAAATTTTGAATTCCCTCCCTCCTTCTCTCTCCTCCCTCCCTCCCTCCCCCTCCTCCCTCCCCCTCCCTCACTCCCCCTCCTCACTCCCTCCTCCCCCTCCCTCCTCCTCCCCCTCCCCTCTCCTCCCCTCCCCCTCCTCACTCCCTCCTCCCCCTTCCTCCTCCTTCCCCTCCCTCCCTCCCTCCTCCACGCCTGCTCCTTCTGCCCTCCCCCTCCCTCCCTCCTCCACGCCTGCTGCTCCTGCCCTCCCCCTCCCTCCTCCTCCACTGTTGCTCCTCCTCCCCCCTCCCTCCTGCTCCTCCCTCCTCCCTCCTTCCTCCTCCATGCCTACTCCTCACCCTCCACACCTGCTGGTCTGCCCCGCTTTCTTCCTCTTCAACTACTGGTCCTCCCTCCCCCATCCCTCCTGGGGCACGCATTTGGATCTACATGTTCTTTCCACAATTGGGGACATTGCACACATTTGGATGTATATGTTCTTTCCACAATTCTTTTGATTTATATACATGATGTCCTTCTGCTCAGTAAACAAGCTAACATTTCCATTTCTCCGAATATACATTAAGGTTGACATTTCTATTTCTCCCAATCGATACATTAAGGTTGACATTCCTATTTCTCTCAATATATCTATTCTCTTAGGACGAATCTATATTCCATAACATGATTGTGGGGTCCCTTAGGGTAGCAAATAAATTGAATGCTCACAAGAACTTTTGACCCAATAAATATTCAACCAATACATGTAGTACCATATATCTCTATTCAATTCTTTAGTTGAAATCACTTATAAATGGCATACAACATAATACTTCTTATAATACACTTAATTAAATGGTTAGTCGAGCATCACTAGTGATGATATACTTATCAACCAAGGAGAGGGCATTGATAACATAATGACAACTGTTCATGGTGATGATGGTAATCATGTTTATCATGATGATGCTATTAAATCAAGCAATCCACACATAAAGCAGGCGGTTCTTTAATACAACAATTACATATCAGGATTCTAGGTCACACAAGAATCCTAAATGTGTGCAAAGAGCACCCTTTAGAGTCAATGAGAAGAAAAGAAACTTGAAAGATTTGGTAGAATATTTGAATGAGTCAGTTATGGATGCTAGAATCATTTGGATATTATAAATTATTGTTGAAGAGGTACCAAAAATCATTCCGTTGAATGTGAGGAACCAAAGGCTACTAAGGGGAGAAGTGAACTCAAGAAAGGACTCATATTAGAATATATTAAAATGAGTCACTTGCTCACCACACTCTATTTTGTTTCTCTATTTTATTGTTTCCACTTTTTTTTATATTTTCAACATTGAAATGTTAACATTGGCCATTTGAATATATTATGTGTGTGAAGATCATTCTTTTTGGGGTAAGTCTAGATAAGAGAGTTGTAGCCTTCCTAGTAGGTTACACTATTGGTACTTTTAATTTAGGCGATTCAATCATTTGGATGATGAAAAGATAGTCTAAAGATCAAACAAAACACTTCGGATGAACTTTTCTGCTTGGATTTCTAAGCAAAATTCTAAAATGTAGATTTGAGGCCTAAGGTGGTGATTTCAACAAAAAGACATGGAAGACCAAAGCTGTAAGGAAAAAAATATATGTATGTGTGTGTGTGTGTGTGTGTAGATTCAATAATCCCATCAATAAATGAACCATACAATGGATTCAATCATAGAATAGCTTAAAAACATTAACTGCGCTTTTAGACGCTCTATAAAAATTTAAAAAAAAAACAAAAAGACACGTACATAGACGCGCTTATAGATGCTCTACCTATTTTTTTTTTTAAAATAAAAGTAGATTTTTGTGTGGTTGAATAGAATGCTATGTATGCTATGTAGTTACAAGAATCCCATTTCCACATTATGCAATTCAATTCTTACATGCAACCACATTTTAATTAGCACGATTGCAAGCACGTCTATAGCCGACGATTACAATTCCGAATAAAACATTACAACTCCAAAACGCTTAGTTCACAAGAAAAAATAGAGAAAAAGAGAGGAGATAAGAGAGAAAAAGAGAGGAGACAAGAGAGAAAAAGAGAGAAAGTGAAAAGAGAAAAAGTGGGGATAAAAGAGAGAAAAAGAGAGAAGGAAAGAGAGGAGAAAAGAGAGGAAAATAGAGGAAAAGAGAGGAGAAAAAAGAGAGAAAAAGAGAGGAGATAAGAGAGAAAAAGAGAGACGAAAAGAGAGGATAAAAGAGAGAAGAAAAAAGAGAGAAAAGGTGAGGATAAAAGAGAGAAAAAGAGAGAAGGAAAGAGAGGAGAAAATGAGAGAAGGAAAGAGAGGAGAAAAAGAGAGAAGGAAAGAGATGAGAAAAGAGACAAAAAGAGAGGAAAAGAGAGGAAAAGAGAGGAGAAAAAAGAAAGGAGATAAGAGAGAAAAAGAGAGGAGAAAAGAGAAGGAAAGAGAGGACAAAGGAGAGGAAAAGAGAGGAGAAAAAGAGAGAAAAAGAGAGGAGAAAAAGGAGAAAAGAGAGGAGAAAAAATAGAGAAAAAGAGAGGAGATAAGAGAAAAAAAGAGAGGACATAAGAGAGAAAAAGAGAAAAAGTGGGGATAAAAGAGAGAAAAAGAGAGAAGGAAAGAGAGGAGAAAAGAGAGAAAAATAGAGGAAAAGAGAGGAGAAAAACGAGAGAAAAAGAGAGGAGATAAGAGAGAAAAAGAGAGACGAAAAGAGAGGATAAAAGAGTGAAGGAAAAAGAGAGAAAATGTGAAGATAAAAGAGAGAAAAAGAGAGAAGGAAAGAGAGGAGAAAAGAGAGGAGGAAAAGAGAAAAAGAGAGAAGGGAAGAGATGAGAAAAGAGACGAAAAGAGAGGGAAAGAGAGGAGAAAAAAGAAAGGAGATAAGAGAGAAAAAGAGAGGAGAAAAGAGAAGGAAAGAGAGGAGAAAGGAGAGGAAAAGAGAGGAGAAAAAGAGAGAAAAAGAGAGGAGAAAAAGGAGAAAAGAGAGGAGAAAAAATAGAGAGAAAGAGAGGAGATAAGAGAGAAAAAGAGAGAAAGTGAAACGAGAAAAAGTGGGGATAAAAGAGAGAAAAAGAGAGAAGGAAAGAGAGGAGAAAAGAGAGGAAAATAGAGGAAAAGAGAGGAAAAAAAAGAGAGAAAAAGAGAGGAGATAAGAGAAAAAGAGAACGAAAAGATAAGATAAAAGAGAGAAGGAAAAAGAGAGAAAAGGAGGAGAAAAGGTGAGGATAAAAGAGAGACTTTTCATGTGCCATGAGGATTAAGACTCTAGACAGCAGGGCAAGTGAGGATACAAAGATGAAGATGCCGTGAATAGGAGACAAAGACTTCAAGATAGTGAGTAATGGAATATTCTATGTGGGTGGAGCACGTTTGCTCGGTACACTTTTTGGGCTTAAAAGATAAGAATATAAGTAGTCAAAAGCACATGTAAATAACATGCCAAAACACATATAGAGATTTGCTAAAACACTACCAAACCAATCACAAAAGCAAGTAGTAAAGCACATTGCAAGGACAAAGCACTAGAAAAGCACTCACAAAGCAGTCAAGAAAAGGACAAGAAGTCATAAAGCACTGCCAAAGCAAAACAATAACCTGCTCAATAAGCTGAAACACATTCTCAACAAACTGGTCAGTATTAAAATGATTCTCTCACCCAAATGTTTCATTGAACTAGGTAGACCTTGGCTATGGATTATTTTGCAATGGTGACATCGGTTGAAATTCCACATCTAGTACAATTGGCTTCACGAGAGTTTGCACCATTTGAATCATTAGTTCAAGTTTGGGATATCTAAAACCATTCTCAAAGCAGTTACAAGAGAAGCTATGAGTGACACGGCCACACAAGAGGACTAGGTAGCATTGACAAAGCAGTCCAACAGAAGATCCACTTGAATGTGTGATTCCTTAACTTGGACCCTACATGGCTTCGAGTAGTCACGTAGCAGTGAGAATGCAACCTTAAATCACTTCATCATGGCAAAAACTAGTCTAGAAGTAGTTCATTATAGCGAAAACCAGTCTAGAAGCAGCTCATTATGGCAGAAACTAGTCTAGAAGCAGCTCATCGTGGCAAAAACCAATCTAGTAGCAGTTCATTATGACTCAGATGAGGAATCATGGGGAGGTGAATCCAGACCTGAGGTTCCTCAAGAAGATGGATAGGGTGCTTCACATAGGTTTTTTTACTTATCCTCTTTCTACAAATATCTTTCTTATTGGGGGAGATCCGTGTTTCCTGAGTCCAAAATGAAGACACAATATCTTGAACCTCCTGTGTAATGCTGTTGCATTGTTTTTGTTATCTTTGGTAGGAGGATAGCGACAACCTTCCCCGTTCTTCGATGGGCAAGCGAGATTTTACAGAGTAGAAGTTTCTCTTGTGGACACCCAAAAGCTTAAAAGCCTTTGCAATGCTGAAATCTTGGCATTCTTGCCCATCATAATTCATCAACAAAATCATAGTAGACCTTTTGAAGAAACCTTCATCATGGCTAAGTGGTTTGTTTGACAAGGGTTAAGGTGTTGCATATATTGGTTACGATTGCTTCCTGCAACAACTAAAATTCTTTGTTGGCACTGTGCAAATGCTTGATATTGGGATGAAAAAAGATTTGCGTGAAGATGTCCTTTTTGGTTTCTGAGTCCATTCCTCTTGTTGTTCTTCAAAGAAGGAAACCACCTCCTTTGCTATCTTTCATCTCTTGTCCATGTTAGATACAACATTTTCTTGATCTACCATAGCTTGCTTCAGTCTTGCTTTCTATCATTTCTTTCTTTTGTTTGAAGCCTCGTACTCTCTGACAGCGTCTACTCCTTTTCTTGATGGGTCAGTTGTATCAATGTCTCTGTATTGACATCCTCAAGTCTCGGAGACAAATAAACTAGACGTATCAGCAAAAATTAGCATAAAGCATCGCCACCTACCCTCATTTGCAATATCTACTTATGGCATAAACTCTCTCTTCTTCGGTCCACAATATGGATGTGGGAGTAATGATACAAATTCATTTTCAAATACTGGAGCTGGGTGCAAATCATTATGAACATTTAGCCAAAACATATTGCATTCTTCCCTGACATTCTTTAAGCCTTGCATTCTCTCAAGGTCCTTTATTAAATTTTGTGTCTTGTTAATTACATTGGTAGTGTGTTCTCTCCAAGTAGGCTTCGAATCAGGATATCTCCGAAACATTTTCTCTTTGTATGTAATAAATGCTTTTAATCCTTCTATTTCACAGTTAGACCTCTCATTGAATTCTTGTATAGGAGCCCATGTTGGATACCTTTTCTTGCTGGGAATTGAAGTTAAGAGACTATAAGGTTCTTCAGGTTCCCATTTTGTATCATGAGAATATTGTTGCCATTGCACTACGGGTTCTTCATCTTTTTATTAAAAAAAACCTATCAATGAATCACCACCCGTTTGTATGAAAGGTAGAATGAAGCTCTTCCAATCATACATACTTTTGAGCCTCTCACATACTGTACTTTCCTTACGACCACCAACTTGCCTGCCACATCTTCTTACCAAGTCATCTATTGTCTCCACATCCTTGCATTTAAGCTCCCTTGAGACTGTGCTAAAAACCTGATCGATATCCTCATGTGTATGCCCAACATACAAAAATCCACATTCGACCTCATTGAAGATTCGATGAGCAACTAGCATGGAGCAAAATGCAAACATGAGTACATTCTTATTTTCTCACCAGCAATTATCAGCTTGTATTCTCAAAGTCGGTGGTAGGCGACCTTTTTCTGCATGTACATTGCAAATTGCCTTCATAATAGATGTTACAACTTGATTGCTATCATGTAGATGCAAGGAATCAATCCATATATCTGCAAAGAACTTAATTCCATGCACTAACACTCCACATAGATGTGTCTTTAGAAAGTGCTTTCCTTGTAATTTAGGTGGAGTGGCAACAAAACGAGGCAATGTTGTTGTATTCTGATCCATGCCATCTACAATAAGGCACATGTAGTCATCGGGATGCGAAATAGCTTGCTCCTTCCAAAATGCATATTTTTGTCTGGAATGTCGAATAAGGTCATGATGAGATTTTTGGTTTTTTTTGTATAATTCCCTTTGATTAGGACATGTTGCACTCTCAATCGCTCGCTTTAAATCATCACATACATTGCACTTTGACATTTTTTGCCTCCTTGGGATTTTAACATATCCAAAGTTCTTCTTCCAAAGAGTATACAAAGTATGAGAAGAAGCTACGGCATCCCCTCTTTGCCTTTGCTTTTCTGCAATAGAGTCAAATACTTTGAGCTTTGTCAAGCCCATTGGAAGGTGCATTTCAGTGATCGCGTCACCGGTAGGGAGTTTGGTAGATATATGGGGTTGAGGTAAAGCATTTTCATGTATGAAGTCTTGCAAAATTATTGTTGCCCTGACAGTTGAGATTCTTGATTTGGACCTTCCTCTATTACCATGAATGCTAAATTTGTTGTTGCCCTTTGCCTTGGTGACTATAAGAATCTTTGATACAGTAACTGCCACCTTATCTTTGCCAAGTCTTCGAAAGTGGCAAACTGAATTGGGATCACTATCATGGATTGTAGCAAATGCAACTACTTCTCTTTGCTACATAAAATCACATCCATCCCTGGAACAAAATCTATAGCCATCTCCTTTGTGAGAGTCCTTTGCAAGCAAGCTGCTGCAGTATCAACAATTACATAAATATTAGTCTCTTTTTAATAATCTACTCATTTATTATAATTTTTAATTAGCAATTAAATTATTGGTGGGAGAAGTTATCCAATCAATTACTCATCAGATGGACATGCCAAGTTATCCTTTGCATGCTTAATCGAGCATTAAATACTATTTTTGCTCTAGTGTCATGCACATCTGTAAAAAAACACGATGCTAGGTATATTATCCGATCAAGTACTTATGGGATGGGCATGCCACTTTGCATGTAAGTCAATTCCACCTAGTTGAAGGTGCTTTGCATGGTCGATCGAGCATTAAATACCATTTTTGCCTAAGTGTCATGCACATCCGTAAAAAAACATGCTACTAGGTGTGTTATCCGATCAAGTACTTATGCGATGGGAATGCCACTTTGCATGTAAGTCAATTCCACCTAGTTGAAGGTGTGTGCAAACTATTGTGCCCATCGGATATGCTTTGCATTGTCTAAGCATAAAACACCGTTTTTGCCTTAGTGTCATGCACAATCATAAAAGAACACGGTCTTAGGTGTGTTATTCAAACAAGTACTTATCGGATGGGGGCTCCACTTTGCACGCAAGTCCGTTTCAACTAGGTTGAGATGCATGCAAAGTATTGTGCCCATCGGATATGCTTTGCATGGTCGATCGAGCATGAAATACCATTTTTGCCTTAGTGTCATGCACATCCATAAAAAAACACGCTGCTAGGTGTGTTATCCGATCAAGTACTTATGTGATGGGAATGCCACTTTGCATGTAAGTCAATTCCACCTAGTTGAAGGTGTGTGCAAAGTATTGTGCCCATCGGATATGCTTTGCATTGTCGATCAAGCATAAAACACCGTTTTTGGCTTAGTGTCATGCACAACCATATAGAAACACGGTGCAAGGTGTGTTATTCAAACAAGTACTTATCGAATGGGGGCTCCACTTTGCACGCAAGTCCGTTTCAACTATGTTACGGTGCATGCAAAGTATTGTCACCATCGAATATTCTTTGCATGGTCAATCATGCATTCATTAGAAAAAAAGGGAGCTCATTTTGGGGCCCTGTAAGAAATTCACTATTTTCTCTTTTCTCTCTCTACAAAAGCAAGAAAATATGGATACTTGCATGAGAAATGTCAGTGTGAAAAGGAATAAATATATTCTTTCACATGCTTTACATTCAATGTTCATATAAGAGCAACACTTTTCTGTGCAGAATTTGGTGATTCTGACACCGCAGACGCGTCTGGAACGGCCCAAAACCCCAAAAACGGCACTGGAAACGCTGGAATCGGACATCCGGAGGCCCGGAAACGGCCAAAAAAGGCCGAAAAGTAGGATTTGCAGCAAAATGCGATCTGGCACCTTTTGAAAAAGTGGGATTTGCAGCAAAATGCGATCTGGCACCTTTTGAAATTTCAAAAGTGCCATATCGCATTTTGCTGCAAATCGCGTTTTTCGGCCTTTTTTGGTTATTTCCGGGCCTCCGGATGTCCGATTCCAGCGTTTCCAGTGCCGTTCTTGGGGTTTTGGGCCGTTTCGGACGCGCCTGCGGTGTCAGAATCATCAAATTCTGCACAAAAAATAAATTTTTTAAAGATTCAAATCAAATCACCTCATTAATGTGACATGCTTCTACGAACATATAGTACTATTTCTTTTTCTTATTTTCATCTTCTTTTATTGAATTTTCAATGTTACGTTGGCCCACTCCTAATTGGTTGAGAGCCTATTTTCTCTCTCTTCTAAAAGGCCCGAAAATGAGCTCCCTTTTTTCCTAATGATACACCGTTTTTTCCCTAGTGATATGCACATCCGCAAAAAAACACGACCTTAGGTGTGTTATCTGACCAAGTACTTATCGGATGGGTGTGCCTCTTTGAGAACATTTCAATACCACCTAGGTTGAGGCATAGCAAAATTGTTGTGCCCATCGAATATCCTTTGCATGGTCGATCGAGCATTAAATACTATTTTTGCTCTAGTGTCATGCACATCCGTAAAAAAACACGCTGCTAGATATGTTATCCGATCAAGCACTTATGGGATGGGAGTGCCACTTTGCATGTAAGTCAGTTCCACCTAGTTGAAGTTGTGTGCAAAGTATTATGCCCATCAGATATGCTTTGCATTGTCCATCAAGCATAAAACACCGTTTTTACCTTAGTGTCATGCACAACCATGAAAAAACACGGTCCTAGGTGTGTTAATCAAACAAGTACTTATCGGATGGGGGCTCCACTTTGCACACAAGTCCGTTTCAACTAGGTTGAGATGCATGCAAATTATTGTCACCATCGGATATGCTTTGCATGGTCGATTACGCATTATACAACGTTTTTCCCGGTGATATGCACATCCGCAAAAAAACACGCCCTTAGGTATGTTATCTGACCAAGTACTTATCGGATGGGTGTGCCTCTTTGAGAACATTTCAATACTACCTAGTTTAAGGTGTAGGAAAAGTATTGTGCCCATCAGATATGCTTTGCATGGTCGATCGAGCATTAATACCATTTTTGCCTTAGTGTCATGCACATCCGTAAAAAAACACGCTGCTAGGTGTGTTATCTTACCAAATACTTATGCGATGGGAATCCCACTTTGCATGTAAGTCAATTCCACATATTTGAAGGTGTTTGCAAAGTATTGTACCCATCGGATATGCTTTGCATTGTCGATCAAGCATAAAACACCGTTTTTGGCTTAGTGTCATGCACAACCATATAGAAACACGGTGCAAGGTGTGTTATTCAAACAAGTACTTATCGGATGGGGGCTCCACTTTGCACGCAAGTCTGTTTCATCTAGGTTAAGGTGTGTGCAAAGTATTGTCACCATTGGATATGCTTTGCATGGTCAATCATGCATTATACACCGTTTTTTCCCTAGTGATATGCACATCCGCAAAAAAACACGACCTTAGGTGTGTTATCTGACCAAGTACTTATCGGATGGGTGTGCCTCTTTGAGAACATTTCAATACCACCTAGGTTGAGGCATAGCAAAATTGTTGTGCCCATCGAATATCCTTTGCATGGTCGATCGAGCATTAAATACTATTTTTGCTCTAGTGTCATGCACATCCGTAAAAAAACACGCTGCTAGGTATGTTATCCGATCAAGCACTTATGGGATGGGAGTGCCACTTTGCATGTAAGTCAGTTCCACCTAGTTGAAGGTGTGTGCAAAGTATTATGCCCATCAGATATGCTTTGCATTGTCAATCAAGCATAAAACACCGTTTTTACCTTAGTGTCATGACAACCATGAAAAAACACGGTCCTAGGTGTGTTAATCAAACAAGTACTTATCGGATGGGGGCTCCACTTTGCACGCAAGTCCGTTTCAACTAGGTTGAGATGCGTGCAAATTATTGTCACCATCGGATATGCTCTACATGGTCGATTACACATTATACAAAGTTTTTCTAGTAGTGATATGCACATCGGTAAAAAAACACGCCCTTAGGTATGTTATCTGACCTAGTACTTATCGGATGGGTGTGCCTCTTTGAGAACATTTCAATACCACCTAGGTTAAGGTGTAGGAAAAGTATTGTGCCCATTGGATATGCTTTGCATGGTCGATCGAGCATGAAATACCATTTTTGCCTTAGTGTCATGCACATCCGTAAAAAAACACGCTGCTAGGTGTGTTATCCAATCAAGTACTTATGCGATGGGAATGCCACTTTGCATGTAATTCAATCCCACCTAGTTGAAGGTGTGTGCAAAGTATTATACCCATCGAATATGCTTTGCATTGTGGATCAAGCATAAAACACCGTTTTTGCCTTAGTGTAATGCACAACCATAAAAAAACATGGTCGTAGGTGTGTTATTCAAACAAGTACTTATCAGATGGGGAATCCACTTTGCATGCAAGTATATTTCAACTAGGTTGAGGTGTGTGCAAATTATTGTGACCATCTGATATGCTTTGCATGGCCGATCATGCATTATATATCATTTTTCCCCTAATGATATGCACATCCGAAAAAAACACGCCCTTAGGTATGTTATCTGACCAAGTACTTATCGGATGGGTGTGCCTCTTTGAGAACATTTCAATACCACATAGGTTGAGGTGTAGGAAAAGTGTTGTGCCCATCGGATATTGTTTGCATGGTCGATCGAGCATTAAATACTATTTTTGCTCGTGTCATGCACATCCGTAAAAAAGCACGCTGCTAGGTATGTTATCCGATCAAGCACTTATGGGATGGGCATGCCACTTTGCATGTAATTCAATTCCACATAGTTGAAGGTGTGTGCAAAGTATTGTGCCCATCAGATATGCTTTGCATTGTCGATCAAGCATAAAACACCATTTTTGGCTTAGTGTCATGCACAACCATGAAAAAACACGGTCCTAGGTGTGTTAATCAAACAAGGACTTATCGGATGGGGGCTCCACTTTGCAAGCAAGTCTATTTCAACTAGGTTGAGATGTGTGCAAAGTATTGTCACCATTGGATATGCTTTGCATGGTCGATTATGCATTATACAACGTTTTTCCCGTGGTGATATGCACATCCGCAAAAAAACACGCCCTTAGGTATGTTATCTGACCTAGTACTTATCGGATGGGTGTGCCTCTTTGAGAACATTTCAATACCACCTAGGTCAAGGCGTAGGAAAAGTATTATGCCCATCGGATATGCTTTACATGGTCGATCGAGCATTAAATACCATTTTTGCCTTAGTGTCATGCACATCTGTAAAAAAGCATGTTGCTAGGTGTGTTATCCGATCAAGTACTTATGCGATGGGAATGCCACTTTGCATGTAAGTCAATTCCACCGAGTTGAAGGTGTGTGCAAAGTAATGTGCCCATCGGATATGCTTTGCATTGTGGATCAAGCATAAACACCGTTTTTGCCTTAGTGTCATGCACAACCATGAAAAAACACGGTCCTAGGTGTGTTAATCAAACAAGTACTTATCGGATGGGGGCTCCACTTTGCACACAAGTCCGTTTCAACTAGTTGAGATGCGTGCAAAGTATTGTTGGTAGTGATATGCACATCCGTAAAAAAACACGCCCTTAGGTATATTACTGACCAAGTACTTATCGGATGGGTGTGCCTCTTTGAGAACATTTCAATACCACCTAGGTTAAGGTGTAGGAAATGTATTGTGCCCATTGGATATGATTTGCATGGTTGATCGAGCATTAAATACCATTTTTGCCTTAGTGTCATGCACATCTGTAAAAAAACACGCTGCTAGGCATGTTATCCGATCAAGTACTTATACGATGGGAATGCCACTTTGCATGTAATTCAATTCCACCTAGTTGAAGGTGTGTACAAAGTATTGTGCCCATCGGATATGTTTTGCATTGTCGATCAAGCATAAAACACCGTTTTTGCCTTAGTGTAATGCACAACCATAAAAAAACACGGTCCTAGGTGTGTTATTCAAACAAGTACTTATCAGATGGGGGCTCCACTTTGCACGCAAGTATCTTTCAACTAGCTTGAGGTGTGTGCAAAGTATTGTGACCATCTTATATGCTTTGCGTGGCCGATCATACATTATACATCGTTTTTTCCCTAGTGATGTGCACATCCGCAAAAAAAAATGCCCTTAGGTGTGTTATCTGACCAAGTACTTATCAGATGGGTGTGCCTCTTTGAGAACATTTAAATACCACATAAGTTGAGTCGTAGGACAAGTGTTGTGCCCATCGGATATCCTTTGCATGGTCGATCGAGCATTAAAATACTATTTTTGCTCTAGTGTCATGCACATCCGTAAAAAAACATGCTGCTAGGTATGTTATCCGATCAAGCACTTACGGGATGGGTGTGCCACTTTGCATGTATGTCAATTCCGCCTAGTTGAAGGTTTGTGCAAAGTATTCTGCCCATCGGATATGCTTTGCATTGTCGATCAAGCATAAAACACCGTTTTTAGCTTAGTGTCATGCACAACCATGAAAAAACACGGTCCTAAGTGTGTTAATCAAACAAGTACTTATCGGATGGGGGCTCCACTTTGCACGCAAGTCCGTTTCAACTAGTTTGAGATGCGTGCAAATTATGGTTACCATTGGATATGCTCTGCATGGTCGATTACGCTTTATACAACGTTTTTCCCGTAGTGATATGCACATCCGCAAAAAAACACGCCCTTAGGTATGTTATCTGACCAAGTACTTATCAGATGGGTGTGCCTCTTTGAGAACATTTCAATACCACCTAGGTTAAGGCGTAGGAAAAGTATTGTGCCCATCGGATATGCTTTGCATGGTCGATCGAGCATTAAATACCATTTTTGCCTTAGTGTTATGCACATCCTTAAAAAACACGCTGCTAGGTGTGTTCTCCGATCAAGTACTTACGCGATGGGAATGCCACTTTGCATGTAAGTCAATTCCTTCTAGTTAAAGGTGTGTGCAAAGTATTGTGCCCATCGGATATGATTTGCATTGTGGATCAAGCATAAAACACCGTTTTTAGCTTAGTGTCATGCACAACCATGAAAAAACACGGCCCTAGGTGTGTTATTCAAACAAGTACTTATCGGATGGGGGCTCCACTTTGTACGCAAGTCTGTTTCATCTAGGTTAAGGTGTGTGCAAAGTATTGTCACCATTGGATATGCTTTGCATGGTCGATCATGTATTATACACAATTTTTTCCCTAGTGATATGCACATCCACAAAAAAACACGCCCTTAGGTGTGTTATCTGACCAAGTACTTATCGGAGAGAGGGGAGGGAGAGAGAAAGCAAGAGAGAGAGTGAGGGGGGGGTCTTAGTGGCCGCGGCTGCCAGGGTGAGAGGGAGGGGAGAGGAGGGAGGGGAGGGAGAGAGATAGAGAGAGAGGGGGGGTTCTAGGAGAGGGAGGGGAGGTGAGAGGAAGGGGAGGGAGAGAGAGAGAGAGAGGAGAGGGGATTCTAGCGGCCGTGGCCACCAGGTTGAAAAGGAGGGGAGGGAGAGAGAGAGAGAGAGAGGGGGTGAGAGGAGTGAGGAGAGGGAGGGGAGGAAGAGAGAGAGAGAGGGAGGAAAAGGGAGGGGAGAGAGACAGAGGAGGGAGGGGAGGGAGAGAGAGAGAGGAGAGATGAGAAGACTTGAGGGAGAGAGGAAGGTACGCGATTAGAGGAAGGTTAGGAAGGTATGGGACTAGAGAGAGAGAGATATGCGACTAGAGAGGGAGCTCCATTGCATAGAGAGGGAGCTCCATTAGAGAGAGAGAGAGAGAGCCCACTACATAGAGAAGAGGAGAGGAGTAGAGGGAGAGAGGTCGAATTCTTACAAGAGTGACAAATAAGATTTGACTTAGGAAAAGAATGAAAGGGACTTACGAGAAAAAAGTATCAAGAAGAATGTTGAACACAAATTTGAATTCTTACAACTAAGAGTAGAACTATCATGAGCAAGAGCGACAAATAAGATTTGACTTACTATCACGAGCAAGAGCAACAAATAAGATTTGACTTACTATCACGAGCAAGGGCGATAAATAAGATTTGACTTACGAGAAGAATGAAAGGGACTTACGAGAAGAAAGTATCAAGAAGAATGTTGAACACAAATTTGAATTCAAAAGGAACGTACGAGAAGAAAGTATCAAGAAGAATGTTGAACACAAATTTGAATTCAAATTTATAATGAATTCAAATTTCCCTCTCTTTTTTAAAAACTCAAATTTATGCGTGGGAGGAGTGGGCTAGTTTTTCTTATATATACTCTTTTTTCCATTCATTCATTCTCATTCTCTCCTCATTTCATTGAAGCAACCAAGAGCAGAAGAGAAAGGATAAGCGGAGCCTTACTTTTTTCACTTTTTCTAGGTACTTGCATTCTTTTTCATTCGTCTTGTAATTCTTTTTCTTTACTTACAATTCTTTTTCAATTAGTTTCTTGTTAAAGTTTTTGAGTTCTATTTCTTACAATTCGTCTTGTAATTCTTTTTCTTTACTTACAATTCTTTTTCAATTAGTTTCTTGTTAAAGTTTTTGAGTTCTATTTGAATTAATTTCTTATTGAAATTTGTGTTCTAAATTTGAAAAGAGAGAGAGAGAGAGAAAGAGAGAGCTAGAGAGACAGAGGAGAGAGAGAGAAAGTGTGAGAGAGATAGCACGAGATTAAGAGAGAAAAGAAAGGAGGGAGAGAAAGTAGGAGAGAGAGAGAGAGAAAGAGAGAGAGAGAGAGAGAGAAAGAGAGAGAGAGAGAGTGAGAGAGAGAGAGAGAAAGAGAGAAAGAGAGAGAGAGACTAAGAGAGAGAAGAGGGGCAGAGGGAGAGAGAGAAAACTCTTGGCGGCCGTGGCAACTAGAGGAGGGGGTTTTTTAAAAGGCATTACAATTCTTTTTAAATTAGTTTCTTATTTGAGTTTTTGAGTTCTATTTTAATTAGTTTCTTATTTATATTTGAGTTTGTAAATTTGAGAAATGAGAGAGAATAGGGAGGGAGAGAAAGAGAGAGGAGAGAGAGAAAGAGAGAAATTAAGAGAGAGAAGAGGGGCTCTTGGTGGCCGTGGCCACCAAAGGGAGAGAGAGAATAGAAATGAGAGAGAAGTAGGGAGGGAGAGAAAGAGAGAGAGGAGAGAGGGAGAGAGAGAGAGAGAGAGAGATTCAGAGAGAGAAGGGGGGCTCCTTAAATGAGAGAGAAGAGTAGGGAGGGAAAGAAAGAGAGAGAGGAGAGAGGGGGAGAGAGATTAAGAGAGAGAAGAGGGTCTCCTAGCGGCTGTGGCTGCTAGAGGGAGGGAGAGAGTAGGGAGAGAGAGGGAGAGAGAGAGAAAGAGAGAGAGCGAGAGAGAGGGAGAGAGAGAGAAAGAGAGAGAGGGAGAGAGAGGGAGAGAGAGAGAAGTTTAAGAGAATGAAACGTGGCAAGAGGAGAGAGGGAAAGAGAGAAATTAAGAGAGAGAAGAGGGGCTCTTCACGTCCGTGGCCACCAAAGGGAGAGAGAGAATGAGAAATGAGAGAGAAGAGTAGGGAGGGAGAGAAAGAGAGAGAGGGAGAGAGACAAGAGATTAAGAGAGAGAAGAGGGGCTCCTTAAATGAGAGAGAAGAGTAGGGAGGGAAAGAAAGAGAGAGCTGAGAGAGGGAGAGAGAGATTAAGAGAAAGAAGAGAGTCTCCTGGCGGCCGTGGCTACTAGAGGGAGGGAGAGAGTAGGGAGGGAGAGGGAGAGAGAGAGAGAGAGAGAAGAGAGGAGGGAGACTTAGGGAGAGAGAAAGAGAGAGAGGGAGAGAGAGGGAGAGAGAGGGAATGAAACTTATGTGCTAGAGGGAGGGAGAGAGTAGGGAGGGAGAGGGAGAGAGAGAGAGAGAAGAGAGGAGGGAGACTTAGGGAGAGAGAAAGAGAGAGAGGGAGAGAGAGAAAGACAGAGAGGGAGAGAGAGGGAATGAAACTTCTGGTAGCCGTGGCCGCCAGAGGGAGGGAGAGAGTAGGGAGGGAGGGAGAGAGAGAGAGAGAGAGAGAGAGAGAGAGAGAGAGAGATGAGAAAGAAGAGAGGAGGGAGACTTAGGGAGAGAGAGAGGGAGAGAGAGATAAAGAGAGAGGGAGAGAGAATGAAACTTCTAGCGGCCATGGCCGCCAAGAGAGGGAGGTAGAGAGAGAGAGAAATAATTACAAATCCTAGGAAGAGAGAGAGATGAAGAGAGAGAATGATAAATCTTAGCCGCCATGGGAGGGAGAGAAAGAGAGACTTGAGATAAACTAAGAGAGAGAATGAGTGGGATGAGGACAGAGAGGGAAACACAAGAGTTTTCAGAGAGAGAGAGAGAGAGATTAAGAGAGAGAATGAGGTGTCTTGACTATGGCTACAAAGAGAATTAGGAGTCGAGAGAGAGAGAGAGAGAGAGAGAGAGAGAGAAATTTCAAAGGAAAGAGAGTTTTATATATTTACATGTTTTATATTATACTCTTAAATAATTATAAAAGAGTGAATTTATGGTTTGTTTTGAAGGTGAGATAATATTTTTATATATATTCATCTTTTAAATTGAAAAATGTTAACTTTTCTTTAGATACTTGTTCTTCATTTCTCTCACATGCAGGTTTAGCCTCTACATCAAAATCCCTACATGCAGGTTTAGCCTCTACATCAAAATCCCTTCTTTTGCATATATAAGCCTCTTAAACCCCAGCACATTAAAATGAACACAGCAAAAGAAATTACTTATTGCTTTTTTTCGCTTCGATGGTTGGTTTAGCATAGTTTAGCATAGATTAGATTGCCTTAGAGGAGAGACAATTCTCCAAGTTGCCAATCGAAGCCATGCTCAAATTTTTCTAACTAGTTCCTAATCGTTGTCAGTCCCTTCGCTCACATGCGGTTTAACACTCATAACATGCTATTAAATAAGACCTTTTACCATTTACCAAGAAGTTTATCAGTGGTCAGATTGCATGAGTAGATATCAATGGACAGATTACATATATCAGTGGACAGATTACATGTCATGGGACATATTGGAGCTTGATGATTATTGGTTATTTTTATTGCATTTGTATAAATATTTAAGCTAATTTATTGTCATAAAAAACCTTGTAAAGCCTTCTAGGCTATTTTTTACATTTATTGTCATATGAAGCACCTTGTAATAAACCCGACCATCTCGACCATTCACTATTTAACGAGTATCAGTGGGTTGCATAAGTGGATATCATGTGGGCTGCATAAGTGGATATCAGTGGAACAGTTTTTAGTGGGTAGATTGCATCAGTTGGGTATCAGTGCACAGATATCAATGGATGGATAGATTACATGTCATCACGAAGATTGAAGCTTTATCACTAGAGGGCAAATCAATGGATGGCCAGATTACATGTCTTCACAAAGATTGAAGCTTTATCACTAGAGGACATTTTATTTCATTGTAAAGCTTTAAATTGGCTAATTTTTTTACATTTGTACAAATATTTAAGCCTTGTAAAGCCTTCTAGGCTATTTCCCACATTTATTGCTATAAATACTTTGTAAAGCCCTCTCTGCTATTGGTCACATTTATTGCCATATGAAGCCTTGTAAAGCCTTTTGGGCTATTTCCCACATTTATTGTATCAAGCGTTGTATATTGTACTTTACTTGTATGTATCTAAATTCTTCATTATCTTTTCTTGTAGGATTATGGAGCAAACAACTAATGTGGGGGCTATCCTAAATGACTCTGAGATTAGAGCATGGGTCTCTGATGTCACTTTGAATTTGAAAGGAAGGAATATAGCCCCAATGGCTTTGGTAGGTGGACTCAATATCACATGGGCAGAAGAGCTTGGTTTCTTCATCAAAAGGAAAAGAGACTCTTTCTACGTATGTCAAAAAGGGAGTTCAATGGTGTTGAAGATCCATGGGATGCTACTTTCTTCAAAAAAGATATGACTTCAAGCCTTGTAGTAGGCATAATGATAGAGCCAAAAGAGACTTTTATGGATATTTTCACAAAGAGTTCAGATCCTGAAGTTGGCAGTCTTCATTTTGTTGTGTCAAGAAGAGACTCAAAGACCTTTGTGATGCCTCCTTCTCAACCATCAAAGTTTCCAGAGCTGCAAAGTGCATTGGAGGCTCTTGCATATACTTGGGAGCAATTTCCTAGTGTGGTGGCAAAAAGGATGCATGCAAAGATAATGTTTGAGTACTTTGAGGATGCACAATATGCTCCTCATATTCAAGGATCTTCACATGAAGGAGATCAAAAAGCTCAGACTTCAATGCAGGGACAAGAAGAACATGCACATTGTCACAAATGTGTAGAACATGAGCGCAAACTTCTAGAGCAAGAAATGGTGGATGTAACTAAGGATGATGAAACACAAGCCTTGAGTGCATGGGAATTTAAAAAAATTGAAGAAGATCAAGGTCGATCCACTGCAGTTATGCTAGAAGCTCTTGCTAGCAAACCACGACGTGAAATGCAAAAGGCTAGTACTATAAGAGCCATGGTTCCAAGCAGTAAAAAAAGGCATCGTCCCACTGTAGAGAGAGATAATGTGGATGAAAAATGGTTAAAAGAAGAGAAAGATGAAGAAGACTCAGAACCCGAGGCTGAAGATGATCAGGATGAACTCACATCAATCAAAAATCTTAATCTGCATCTTAATGAAGCAGTAACAGATGATGATGTGGGATATATCTGGGGTCAAAGGACGCGGTTTGTGAATGCCAAAGATGTGGAAGCTGCAGCTGTCTTTACTAAGAGCCGAAGCCTTGATATATCCTATGCACTGCAAATATACGAGGCTTTGAAAGATGGAAAGAAACCTGTGGCAAGCAATATGGTCCTACGCCCAATAATGTGTTGTCCAATCAAAAATAGTTTTTTGGATCAAATAACATTTATAGGGCCTACACATTTCGAGGAAACCTTCAGTCGATTCTTTAAAGACACTCTTAAAAATATTCCACATGAACAAGGCGAAGAGGCACAAGGTGAGAATATGCTAAAGGAAGCAAAGAAGGAATTCCTCCTTCATTGCAGATTCCAGCCCATTGATGGTTAACATTGGACTTATGCTTGTAATCAGATCGCAAAAGAAGCAAAGTAGGTCAAAAGACTCACTTCTAAACAATTTGCAAAGATAAGTTCATTCCATTATTATCCTGCAACAATCTGTATATTCAAGCATGAGATCAAGTATTTGATTGAGTCCGAAAGACTTAATCATTATGTCCATGGAAAGCATAAGATATCCTCAACATCAGAGGTCTTACAGAAGGCAAGGGTTATATGGACAACATTTGGTTCTCCAAATCCTTATTTGAAGCGAAAGGTCACAAAAGCAGATGCCGACACACTCACAAACTTCTATACTTCTTTGAGTGCAGTTGTGCCTAGGGGAACTCAAGGGCGAGAAGAAAATATGACAAGCCTCAAGGTGGTGAGGGACAAATATGCCACTACACTTCTATCATATTTCGTCCTGTTGAAGTGTTCAATGAGATGCTTGAAACGTGCATTGCTTGTGAGCATGGACAGTTGACCTATGAAGCTCCTTTGTTTATCTCCGGAAAGTCAAAGGTAATGGATAAGAAGGAGTTGACGGCAAGGATGTGGAGGCCTATAAAGTAATTACCTGACAAGTATGCATCCATGGCAGCACAAAAAATTTTAAAGAAAGAATGGTTTTTTGGAAAGAAAGACAAAGACCACTGCATGGAAGAATGCATCAATGTTCAGATGAGGTGTGATGCAGTGCATAGTGCCATTAAGTATTTGTTGTCAGAGAAACAAATTCCACTTACTCATTGTAACATTGATTATAATGTGGTCAAGCATATAGCTTCTTTGTCAACACCCAAGGTAAAGCTATGGCCAAACAGGTGGATTAAAAAGGATGAAGATGGGTTAGAAATAGTAACCTCTTACATGAGAAAAGAAATCCCACAACAGATGGTTGCATATGTGGAAAGATTAATCAGCGAGATAAGGATGCCGACAAATATGCACCAAAGCTTTCAATTCAATGTAGAGGTTACGGCAGAGTCTGGAAAGCTTGTGAACTTCAGGGGAGTTTCAGAAGATGACTTCATCAAGAATGAGTCAGCATGGGATAAGCCACAACTATTCTTTATCAATGAAGTTTCTAGCAATGATATCCACAACGTCATTGATAGAATAGTATATACCACCATTAGCAAAGTGGCAATTCGCAACATTGTCATTTTTGTTGATTAAAAAAACAAAGAAGCCATGCAGGTTACTCTAGAGCGAGCATATTCATCAGATTTGAAGATCTATAGTGATATTTATGCAGCAAAGAGAGGCAAGAGAGAATGTGGCATAGCGATTCAATCTCTTGAATCATTCTTCTTGTGTATGTGGAGTCCCAACCCTGATCACTCCTTACAAAAGAACATAAGAGGGAATTCAAATAATTTGAGATTGATGCTAGAAGAGCAAGATATTCCCAGGTCCATACATTATCAAAAAAACAACTATGGAAGTCCTGCAAAAAGTGGGAGTCTCTTGCTTACCATGATGGAGAATTCGCTACCGGCAGGTTGGGAGGTCACCTTGTGCAGGATGGGATATTTATTTGAGGATCTCCTCAGAAAAGGCAATTCCACAAATATTATTGAAAACAAGCATTTCCTGGCTTATTTTCAGCTTCAAGCAGATCTAACCACAGGCTATGAAAAAGAGAGAGCACAAGGACACTGATGACATGGATGATTACCTTGAAGATCATAATGTCCCAGTTGATGATGATGAAAAGATGGACTTACATGACCTGTTCAGAGAGAGGTTGGTGGATGAAGACAAAGATGATGATGCCTTCTTTGATAATTATGGCTCGCAGGGTTAAGTAAAAAGGCCCTACAACAATACTTAGCGGTATGAACTCTCTATTTCTCAACTAAATACAATTTTTAAAATAAGATTTAAATTTAAAGATAATGAATCTAATCTCTCATATTTGTTTGTAGGCAATAGAGGGAGAAGAAATGGATGAAGTCAATATGGAGGCACTCCCTTCTACTTCAGCAATGCAACCACCTCTAAATTTGATTGAAGAATCCCATGAGCACAAGAGCTTTAAAGACACCATGGAAAAGCAGAATGACCGCAAACATAGAATACAAGCTATGACAGAGGCCCATTCTGCAAATTTAGCTGCATTGGATAAAATGGAGAGCTCATTTGAAGTTAGGATCGTTTTGAAACGAGAACCTCAGTATTTGAGCTTTGGTAGAGAGGAGGTTTCAATCCTCTCCAATCCTTTAAAAGAGGTTAATGACAATGTTATCCTGGCCATTCTCAGGTAACGTTTGTTTATTTGTTGCTACTTCAATGAGCTAACATTTGTTTATAGTGTAGTTATATATATCAGTTTCCTAGTGCAGAATTCAAATCAATTCTATGAGCTAACGTTTGTTTATTTCTTGGTGCAGTGTAGTTATTTCTCAACTTCCTAGTGTAGTGCAGAATCGTGTCTACATGCTCGATGCTCTCCTTTCTTCTATTCTTAGCTCTCCTCAAAAGACTATAAAAGATGTTTGTACGTGGTTAAGCCCTTTGAATTTAGATGGGGTGCGAGTCATCTTTATGCCTTATCATGAGGAGTAAGTATCAACTCTAACCTTATTTTTACTATTTCTTTGGCAAGTTTGTGTAAAACAATAATCATTTTTATTCTAGTCATGTAGCTCACATTGGAGTCTGATCGCTTGGGACCTTGAAGGTCAACCGTTTGTGGTTTGTGAATTCAATGGAAGGCTATCATGCCAACTCCCCAAGGTAATTATTCTCTTAATATTTTTGTTACTTTCTTATTTTGTATCTTATGATCATGACATATTAATATATTTAATATGTCATGATGGACAGTGCTGCATATCAGCTAGTATCTACTATCAGAACAACCACGGAGCAACAAGACCAAGTAGAATTCAAATGACATCTACCAGTGGAGCAAAAAGATGGGATCAGCTGTGGGTGGAGAGTTGCCTACAACTGCATGTTGTTTCTTAGAGAGATTTTTTATTTGGAGTTACCAGTCAAAATGGAATCATATACAAAAGCCGATCTGCTAGCGTTTCAGGCTAAGAGTATTCAGCGTTTCAGGCTAAGAGTATTCAGCGTCTAATTGCTACCATTGGGAAACAACCTGAAAATATGACTACATTGCAGCATGTATAAAACCTTATCTTTATACTTGTATGCTTGTTCAAGCCTTTAATTGGGATGTGTAAATCTCATAACTTTTTAATATTTTCCTCCAAGAGGAGAAGAGACTGAGTCTAATGAAAGCATGCTATCTTTATACTTCTATGATTATTTAAACCTTTATTTTTATTTGGGATGTGTAAATCTCATAACTTTTTAAATTTTTCCTCCAAGAGGAGGAGAGACTCACTCTAACGAAAGCATGTATAAAACCTTACTTTTTAAATTTTTGCTCCAAGAGGAGGAGAGACTCACTCTAATGAAAGCATGTATGAAACCTTATCTGCTTGTTTAAGCCTTTATTTGGGATGTGTACATCGCATAACTTTTTTATATTTTTATAGCAGAAGGAGGATGTACAAGACATAGCAAGTGAAGAAGAATACGATGTAGACTACTCTCTCAATAAGATGAGTCATGAAAATATGACTCTATTGGAGCAGATTGGAAGTTCATTCACCGCTATGTTGTTAATTCGACAACAACCTCATTTTTTTGAATTTGGTGAAGAAGAGATTTTAATTTTCTTGAATCCTAAGAAAGAGGTTAATGTCAAAGTCATTACAACCATCCTCAGGTTTGATGTAGCCTTTTCCTTGGCTTTATACTTTGCTTATTTTGATTAAACCCAAGAAGCTAATACTCTTTTTTTTTTAATAGTAATGTTATAGCAAATTTTCTGCAAAATATACAAAGCGTTTCATATATGCTCAACCCTCTCATTTCGGAAGTGCTTAGCAACAAAGAAGAAACCATAGAGGATGTTTGCAAGTGGTTGAAGCACGTTCCTATGAATGAGGCACGAGTTATTTTTATAGCATATTATGAGAAGTAAGCATTAAACCCTACTTGTTTTTCCTATTGCATTGCTAGAATTGTCTCAAACACGGTAATTATTCTTTATTGATAATGCAGCTCACATTGGAGTCTGGTAGTCATGGACATCTTTGCTAAGAAGTGCTTCTTTGCAACTCAATGACATCCGTCCATGGCACTGTGTTAGAGTAAGTATAGACTACACTTGTTGTCACTTCTTGACATGTAGATTGATATGCAATGCACATATTCATTGTTGTTATATGTTTTGATGTGCAGATCAACTCGAAAGTTAGTAGGTGCTATCGACACAGTAATGCAACAATGTGACTTGGCACAACAAATAGAGTATATAACATGTCAGGTATCACATCAAGAGGATAGCCACATCTATAATTGTGGATGGAGGGTGGGCTACAATTGCTTTTTGGTACTTGGTCAAATTTTTGAGATACAAAATGACACCACATTGTCAACATATACGGATTTGCATCTCTATGCATTTATAACATATACCATTCGAGCAATCATTAAGGGCGACATTATGGACCCTCCCACAAGGCAAATAGATAATGGCTCAGAGGAGTGCGAAATGAATGCCGTCAAAGAGTCAAAGGAGATAGAAGACCTCAACTCTACAAACATGGCTTTATTGGAAGAATTGGGAAGCTCTTTTAATGTTAGGGTTATGATTCAACATAGACCTCAGTATCTTGAATTTGGGGGAGAGGAGATTTCAATCCTCTCTAGAGCTTCAAATGAGGTCAATAACAACATTATAATGGCCATTCTCAGGTTTGATACAAACTTTTTCTCTTTTTGATAATTCAATATTTTGATTAAATCTAATAAGCTAATATTCATTTATTTGTTGGTGCAGTATAGTTATCTCACGATTTTGTAGAGCCGTGCAAAACCGTGTGTATATGTTGGATTTCCTCCTTTCTCCTATACTTAGCGATAGATAAAAGACGATAGCCGATGTTTGCAAATGGTTACAGCCTTTACATTTACATGGCGTGCGAGTCCTATTTATGGCATATCACGAGATGTAAGTATCATGGCAACCTTTATTTTCATCTTATACTGGCAACATTGTCTTAAATAATAATGGTTCTTAATTATTCATGTAGGGAACATTGGAGTCTGGTGGTTAGGGACCTTGAAGACAACTATTGTTGGTTTGTTAACTCGATTATAGGCTTTCATGGCTCAGTGCAAACGTAAGTATTCTATTAATCTGTTGTTACTTCTATATTATGTACCTTATGTAATAGAGACACTAAGTTTTTTTAATATGTCATGATGAGCAGGTCGATTGAGAAGTTGGTATCTGCTATCAGAGAAGCAGGATAGTACAAAGACTCACTAGACTTCCAAAAGCATTTAGTAGTAGAGCAAGAAGATGGGCATAGTTGTGGGTGGAGAGTTGCATATAACTGCAGGATTTTCAAAGAAATTTTCTCACTTAAGCCACAAGTCTCATTGGAAGACTCTTTGGAGCTCAAATATTCAGAGGAGGATATACAATTGTTTAGGGCTGAAATCATTCGAGACCTAATTGCTACCATTAGAATACAATGTGCAACTGAAGCAATATCAGAGCTTGCATTTAAGGAAGAGGAGAATGAGTCTACTATGAAAGCACTGCACACTACAGAAGAAGTAGAGACTCAGTGTACACCTACAGCACCACAGCCTCCACTAGAAGCATCAGAAGAGTTGCCACAGCCTCCGCTTGCATTTAAGGCTTGCATTTAAGGAAGAGGATACTGAGTCTACTCTGAAAGCACTACATGCTACAGAAGAAGTAGAGACTAAGTGTACATCTAGAGCACCACAGCCTCCATTGGAAGCATCAGAAGAGTTGCCACAATCTCCACTAGACGCATCAGAAGAGTTGTGATGCATGTATGATGTTGTCTTTGTATATATGCATGAGGAGCATATTCTCATGATGTTGTTTATTCCATAAATATTATGGTTGACATCTATTTGTTGCAATGTATGAATCATGATGTAGTTTTTGTTGATTATACACCAATTTCTGACTTATTACTTAAGTGGCATTTAGTCATGATATTTATATATTTATTTCATGCACACAATTTTATGATATGAATGTGTGATGATGTGATTATTTGGATATATAACCTTTTGTGATGAGAATTTTGATATGAATATGTGATGATGTAATATTTGTAATATATTTCATGGCAAAGTATCAATTCCCAATGCTCCACTCACTTAAAGTAGAGCATTCCCAATGCTCTGCAAAATTTTATTCAGTTGGACAGTCTCCACTCACTTAAAGTAGAGCATTTCCAATGCTTCTCTCACTTTATTCCAACCCTTATCCTTATCATAGCGAACACATCATGCCTTAGTGCACTTGTATTCTTCCATCGTAGTCCTTCCACAAACACTCTCTTATTTCTTACATCCTAGTCCTTCTAATTAACTTGTATTCATCTTTCACTTTACGTCTTCCCTCACTTTCTATCACTCTTGAAGGAGGGGTAGCTCACTGTGCATCCCTCGCTATCGCTCCCTCACTCTCCTTCTCCCACTTTCCCTCTAAGACAATGACTAGTTACTACCCGACTTCATTTATTGAACTTAAATTCTATCTTAGATCTCTTTTGTATGGACCAATGAAGGGAAAATCATTCGAGGAGGATATGTTATGCACATGGCTGCTTGATTTGAACTCAGCAGAAGAGGTAAATATCCTTAGCTTTCTTTTTCGCTTCTTTTAATCACGTACTTCTTATGCTAACGAGTTAAATTTTCGTATAGGATATGGCGGTGGCTAGAAGCTGTATTGAAAAAAATGGTGAAGATGAGGAAAGCCAAGAGAAAAAAGAAGAGTTGTTGAATGCTTACAAGTCGGCGGAAGATTCGAAACAAGTTGTGAGGAGAGTCTGTGAGGAGATTTGCGATGCCAACCCTGGTTACGCATGGCCTGCAAGTTTAAAGTCTGCTTGTTTTCATGAAGCCAATGCCATAGTAGGCACTTTCGAGGACATATGCTCTCTCTAATGACTTAATAGTCAAATGATGGAAATTTAATTCCATAGAAATTTAAAGTAACTGTGAAATTTAATTCCATAGACTTATGTGTTTTCTAAAGTAACTGTAATAGACAAGAAATGAAACTACAGTTCCACAAAGACTTTTTAGTTCTCTAATGTAAAGTTGTAATAGACAAGAGAGACAAAGATGACATCTTCTAGGCTGAGCTAATGGAAGGTGTTTTTTAACACCATATGGCTTTGAGTTATATGATCTACTTCTTGTACAAATGTGTCATGCTTTTTTTTAAATGTACTCTAGTTTTTTTAATGTACTCTAGTTTTTTTTCTAATTTTATTTTTTAAAATCTTACTTTTTGTCTCTTTTAACAACATGAAGTCCTCTTTTTTTAATGTACTCTAGTTTTAATAACATGTCACGTCATTTTTTCTAATTTGATTTTTTAAAATCTTACTTTTTGACTCAAAGTTTTGTTTTATAAGAGCCTCTTTTTTTTAAATGCTTTATCCAAAATTATCTCACAAAATGAATTTGGACAGTGCACTAGTCCAAAATTAATGAAATAGGTGTTGAGTGCTCTTAGAACATTGAATTCTCAATCTTTTTTTTTTTTAAATTGAAAGTTGATTTCTCAATCTTACAAAATCACCATGATAAGCATCATAGCATCAATGTCATGAATGCTTGTAAGTATGCCATTAAGGCCAAGTTAAATTTTTATGGTCAATGCTTACAATTATGTTCTAAACAAATAGGAATAGAAATCTCAAACTTATATGCGTATAAAACCAAAAGTCAAACAAATAGAAATAGAATCTCAAACGTATATGTGTGCCGAACCAACGTTAGAGAAAGTACATCCAAATGCGTGCCGAACCAAGGTCTACTTTCAAGCGCAAAGAAGTGATTGAAACAATAAGCCCTACCCAGATTAGATAAGATAAGCCCTGCCCAAATTAGATGTAAACAATAAGCCCTACCCAGATTAGATGGGATAAATTCAGTGCCCGGTTCAAGCACCACCAAGGATTGCTTCATGGTGGTCTTCCTACCAAATGAGCTCTGAAGGACAACATCAGAGAACGAGGGCGAGTGATGTAGAGATCATCTCCCTTCAATTTCCTTCTGAATTAGGTAGTCTGCGTAAATATGTCTACCGAGAGACCAGGTGGTTCACTTGTGGTGTTGATGATGGTGATGGCGCTGTTGACGGTGTGCTTGTTCTTGTGCCACACCGAGTCTGGGGTGCTAGTGAGGACCTTCGACGTGTATGGCGGCAATGCACCTACCGCTGTGTCCGATAGCTACACATTTTTGTGGGACATGTTGTCGGAGGGCATATACTTCTAGCGGGTTTATTGCTACTTTGGGCGATGCTCGTATGATTGGTGTGCCATTGCCTCCGAGTGTAACAAGTTCTCTTCAACACAATTCCAATTCATTTGTTAGCACTGCCCTCTCACCGGCTCGGCTTTAGCATAGAAGAACATAGTTTTTTTGGAGCCCTCCGAAATCAAAACAATAGGCACTTATAGGCAGCCACTTGGTTGGATATCTTTTTCAAGGGACAATTGAAGAGTTGAATGATCATTACTGTGGACCTCAAAGGAAAAATCCAAAACAATCATTTGATCCAATGGTTGATGTACAAAAAGGACACTTTCTTTTGGTCCGACCAGCAAAAAAATTTACCCAATTTGGCTAGGCATTGCTCAAACTGATGTATAGAAGGATAATAAATCTAAAAATTTCAAGAAGGTTTTCGTACAATATTGGGCACCTATATGCAAAAGACACAATGCACAAATTGAGGAGGTGTATGCAGATTGTTGGAACAAGATTTGGATGTGCAATAAAGGTGATCCTCCACGTTGGGAATCTGTTGATGCTATTGTATGGTCATGGGTTCCAAAATGTAACCTCTTAAAGAAGGTTTCCTCGAAGAGCAGCAACCTCCCCATTAAGGTGAAGATACCAACCATTGCACACAAGCGAGCTTTATCCAATTTGTCTCATAGAACAGATTCTGACTCTGATGCTGACTCCACAATGGAGTGAAGGTACTTGAAAAGCATGACTTTTTTTCCCTTGCACAATAATAATTTAATTGAATACTGACAAATATTTGGAAGGTATGACATTGATCTTTTTTCTTTATCTTTTTTTTTGCAGACCATTGCTTTGTGGTTGCAAGTTCTCCACACTCGACAAAATATCAAGGACTAGTGTTGCATTCTTACTTTTTCTCCAACTAAACTAAAATGGTGTTTTTGAACACCACCTTTTTTCGAGAAGAGGCAAAAAATGCTTCGTTAAACTCAAACATATGATGTTTTTTTCTCGGCTAATGCAAAACAAGCGCACTCCAAATTGTGAGTTTCATATACACGGCCAAATCCAGGGAGAAAGTCAATGGAGTGCACTCAATGCATTGTAATTGTAACCCCTCAAAAAATACCATGCATTGGTCAAACCCTCAACATTTGACATTTTATTTATGTTGATGCAAACCATGCACATTTGCGAGATTTGGATGGACTACCAAATCTATGGGAAAAATCAATGAAAAACATTGAATGTTACATAATTACAACCCCTCAAAAGTTCCCAAATTATCAAGATTTTCCCAAATTCTCTAATATGGTGTTTTGTTTGAGTAAATCCCAATCAATAAATCCCAAACAAGGAAAAATGTCAATCCCAAACAGTATTCTAATCCCAAACAACCACCGAGCTTGTTTTAGTAACAATGATTGTGCATGAGGGACCATCTAATTCATATGTTCAGATAAGCATTCAGTCAGAATCATACTGTAATAACAATGATTGTGCATGACAGACCATCTAGTTCATTGACTCAAACTAGCATTGAGCTATAATTACACTATAATAACAATGACTTTGCATGGGGGCCATCTAGTCCACAAGCTTAGATTAGCATTCAATTGGTTCATCAGGCTGTAATAACAATAGTTGTTGTTCATAAGAATGAGAACTATTGTTGTTATAGCCTAACGAACCGACTCAATGCTAATCTGATGTCCTATTTTGATCTTGCTTTTCTTGAGCTGATTGTAATAACAATGACTTTGCATGAAGGGCCATCTAGCTCACAAGCTCATATTAGCATTAAGTCAAAATCAGATTGTAATCAATGACTTTTCATGAGGGACCATCCAATTTGCATGCTCAGATTAGCATTAAGCTGGAGATATACTCTAAGAACATATCAGACTATTAGAATTTTCCTATGACCAAGAGATTCTTCCATGGAAACCATCTAATCGCATGTCATGGCTCGACGATAATGTACATAACTGCCTACACTAGGATGGGATACTAGCAAGCTGGGTGTTTGTGCCAGAGCTTTGCCCCCCTCATCCCATGGAATTATTATGATCTCAGATTCGATGACCGAGAAATTCTCCCATGTCAACCATCTAGTCCCACGGCATGGCTAGACGATGATGTAAATGACCGTGTATGCTAGGCTAGGCTACCAACAAGCTGGCTACATGTGCCAACACTCCTCCCCCCTTATCCCATTGAATGGTAGATGATGATGTATATGACCGCCTACATTAGGCTGGGCTACCAGCAAAATCCAGTGGGTGGATTGTGTGTTCTTAGCAGTGATAGGAACCCAAAGTCGCACAAGCTGACATAAGAAATGAAGGGTAAAAGAGTGGTAGGGCGGCAAGTCTAGCTATATAAAGGACTTAAGGGTAGAGAAACAATTCACCATACGTAGGAAAATCCCTCTCCTACCCCCTTCCAGACTCTCTCCAAGCCCCCTTCCATCCCTAGGATGAATCTTCTGCTGCAACCTCGATGCCCCTTCATAATGCTGCCCAAGTTATGGGATCCATTGTTTGCCTTGGCTCTCCATCCTGCAACACTCCACCAGCCATAACCATGACCAAGGGAGTACGGTGTTCCATCAAGCATTCCATCAAGCACTGGGAGAGAACTCAACTTGGTGATGAGCCTCTCATAATTGAGCACAACCTTTGGCACTGGGGAAGGACAAATCTACTTGTTGATAAGCTATAAACACACTGAGAGCATGCGTCAGTGTGTTGGAGCTCACCACCAGACTAGGTTTCCTGTTGGCTGTCAAATGTTGTACTCAATTGAGCTCACTGCCAAGTTGAGTTCCCTCTACCAATGCCTTGAAATAAGTTTCTATGAATAAGGTTATGTTCAATTATGAGGTCCTCGTATTGTCCCTTGTAAAGTTCTGGGTAGTGTTCAAGTAGTTACATAATCATGGGTCTTTTTTACATTAATAACGTGCGTTAATAAAAACTTCACATCATCACGTTATTAAGAGCTTGGTAACAAGCCAGTGTGCAGTGACCTGATGACCTGCAAAAACCCCGGCGGGATTTGGCAAAATCTTGTCGGGGCTTGCCAGGAAATATGCTTTTCCCGCTAGGCCCGTCAGAAAAACTCAAAATCCCACCGGGGCCCATCGGGATAATCAAAAAGCCCGACGGGCTATTTATTATATATTTATTATATATGCAACAATGAAATACTAAACTAATATTTTACAAACCAATAGGCAATAGGACTTACATATACTCTAAATAATTAAAACATTGCAAATTTTAAAAACATAAGCTTTTGTATACCTGAGACCTAGTAGCAGTCAATAATCTTCTCTCTAGAGTTACCATGTATAATTTGAAAGCCTCTCTATTGTCTTCACATGTGGTCCTATATAAAAATTCTTATCGAAAATACACGCACGCAGACTGCAACACAAGCCTAACAATATAAGATACACATGATTCAGAATAGGAGACAATGCCCAAAAGTCAACCACAACAAAAAACAAATGCAACTAAGATGAATGGCCTCCTCAGGGATTAGTTTTGCCCAACTCACTATAGGACAACTAACCCAAGATTCATCCACTACACAATACCTATGTCAGAAACGTCACACGAGGACTACTACTGCCCAATAATAGGACTAGTAGCCCACAACACACAACAAATAGCATACAATCACAAGCAACATGTGAGAATAGATATTAGGACTAATCTTGCCCAAAGAAGGACAAATGGCCCAAATACCTAAACACAAACTCTATAATTAACAAACTAAGTGTCGAAGGTCCTTGCAATGATACGTATCATGGACTACCCTTGCCCAACAAAGGACAAATAGCCCAATCCGCGTAAAAACCTAAGTCTCATCAACACTCTGAACAAATATCTGTATCAAGGACCAACACAGCCCAAGAGTAGGACAAATGGCCCAATCAACAAATCATTTCAGAGCTTGGTTCTAAGAACATTGAACAACGAAGACTTAGCAAGGGTGTGCTGCCCAAGGAGCTGTCTCTCCACACTTCTCCAAATCTAGGGACGTTTATATTATGTATTAAGAAAGCCCGCCAGGATTGTCATCTCTTGGCGAGGCCCGTCAGGATACTTGAATATCCCACCAAGGCCCATTGGGAAAATGGATTATCCCATCGGGGCTCGATGGGATAATCCATTTTTCCAACGGGATAATTAAATAACTGGTTTACCAGTTAAGGTACAATAAAACACACGTTATTAACGTGAGTTTACAACGTAAGTATGCAGTGTTCATAACATGTTCACGTTTTGGGACAAAATTATAAGAAAGTCCTAACTATGATAGCACTACAAGGTGCTCGTATTGTCCCCTACATACGAGGCACCATGTCAAAATTGTAAGAAAGTGCTAACAAGGGCAAAAGTGATACCAGGTCTTGCCACCACAGCAGTGGTGTTGACAAGTGCTAACAATGTTTAAAGAAGTGTCACAAAGACAAAGTGCTAGCATCTTTGGATATTATTTATTTTGTTAAATGTTTTCTTTGGATGTAGTTTATTTTGTTTCAACTTTGATGTAACACTATCTATTATCGCAAAAACTATCGGATGTAATTTCTTTTGTTTCAATTTCAATGTGGTACCATTATCGCCAAAACTACTATTGTTGTTACTTCGGTAATGAAAGTGGTTCTAAAGAAGCACAAATGGCACATTTCTGCCCTCGTTTACATTTTACTGCAATCATAAGGGTCGTTGCACAAGAAATTTGTTGAAAAAACTATTGTTACTATAGTGAAAATGGTTCATTTATTGCAACCAGTGCAACCGGTGCGATTGCTGCACAAGAAATTATTGCAGAAGGAAGCTCTAAAATAAGATTGCATTTTCCTTAGCTTGGAACTAAAATAGCTACTCCTTGCCTATGTCTACCAATAAAACCTGTATTAGGCCCAAAATATCAGAAAAGAAGCTCTAAGTCCATTGGTTGTAAGTGGTTGAAGTCCCAAGGGCCCTGAGATGCCCAAGTGGTCATTACTTTTCCCCATCTCCCATGGGTTTGGTTAGAAATTCAAAGTTACTTTCATGAAAAAATTACAAACAAGGATGTCTTTAGTAGGCATCAACTATATAGTTTTTAAAGATTAGTGAAAAAAGAAGATGTTTTTGCTAGCCACAAACTATATGGTTTTTAGTATTTATAAACTTGTAAAATAATCATATGTTTAGTAGTCATTAAGTATATAGCTTACAAAAGTAGTAAACAAGATAGATGTTTTTGAAAGAAGGTATCTACGTGCCCGAGAATGTTATGGACCACACTTCTTTAGTTACTAGTAAGACAAAGTTTGTGGTGGCATACTATATCATGCATTCTGTGTAGTTTGTAATACTTTATTTTCATAATAATTAATTGAACTTATGTTAGTTATGTTAGGTATGTCTAACCTAGCTAGGTACCCTTTACTCCATAAATCCAAACAAAAATCATAATAAGTGCACATGTAAGTATTGTTGGCTACTGCACTAGTCTGTGTGAAATATCAGCATTCATGTACAAAGCATGATGTCGTGAATGATCATAGTGCACATAGATGCTTACTCAAGAAAGAGCGGGACATGGGAAAAGGCAACTTGCCATCCCATGCCTATTTCCATAGGTGGATTACGAAGTCTATAACCATTCAATTATGTTGGGAGCAGTCAATAAAGCGATATGAGCTGTTAACCATGCAGAAAGTATAGTACCCCGTGCAGATCCTAAAGTAAATGAGTGAACGTTTAACATGTGCAACTATGCCAATGTAATGTAATAGTTCTTTGGACTATGGGAATTGCAAATCAATTGCTAGTTTTGTGCGTACCTTGTTTGATGATACGTGAGTTGAGTTCGGATATTTAAGACTGTTTGTAATGTGACCAAATGCTTTTAAATCTATGAAATAGTTGTGTCATATGAATGGAAAGTAGTCATTGTGCGTGAGAGGACTGTCACGTAGATGTAAGCATTGCTATCTACTGCATTAGCATGTGTGAAATACCAATGTTTGCATACAAATCATGATGTCTTGAATGACCATAATGCAGATAGATGCTTACTAGGGAGACAACGAAACATGGGAAAAGGCAATTTGCCATCCCACACGTATGTCCATACGCTGATTACCAGGCCTATAACCATCCAATTATGTCGGGAGGGGCAAGACAATTGAATGGTTGCTCTGCTGTCTCGAGGTCTAGCACACTTACAGAATGTAGGCAAAATAAGGCTGAGTGAAATGATTGTTTTGATGCAAGATGTGGTGTTAAGGATCTTATCATGTGACAGAATGGACATGAAACCTTTGCACATTACTGAACTATTGGAATGTGTATATAGACCAGAACATGTCTCCAAAGAAATGAGGGTGAAACCCTGCAAAAGCACGTGATTATGTTACACTCATAAGTGTTAGAAAGTGGAGATATAACATTTTCCATGAAAAGTACACGAGTTCAAGTACCCAAATGTGCAAACACTTCCTAGGTGATCCTCAAAGACAGATCAAAAAGTTGAGAGGGCTAGGAGTGGAAGCTATTTTGGGTGGTGAACCTTTGCAAGTGCAAACACAATTGTGGATGATGCAGTCGCACACCACGGGCCTTGGCACTTTGCAAGTTTTTTTCTTGCGAGTTCTACAAGTTTTCAACCCTATAAATATATAGCTAGTGGCTTGCTATATATTCACCCTAAATATAATCTACCCTTGCTACCTCATTCGCTCAATAAATAGAAAGATCTCATAAATTTTTGTTGCGACTTCTTGCATTAATTATTTATAACCCACAGCAAGATCTGTCAATTGCAAAGACTAATTCTGAAGCTCGACCAAGCAAAAAAATAGAATGATGTCCAAACATATTTGAAAGGAGTGTAGAATATGAACATCAATTTCATATTTTCAAAGCCAAGAGCTGCCATAAATGTAATGCCACATTAGCCAAAATTTAAGATTTGCATCGTTTTCTATCATATGAACAAAATGTTTCTCAATAAAAGAAAAATGGATCAAACTGTCTCAGGAACTTCCACCACAATAGCTCAAATAGCCTTGTGGTTTCTAGAATGATATAAAATTTGGAAGAGTTTTGTCGGAGAGAGTTGTGGGTTATGTGGAGACCCAAGGTCACTATGTAAACAAAGTACATATGCTAGCAAACTGTGAACTTTCCTTTCTCAATCCTCTGGACAAAGTCAGCACATATGCATTGTCAAGAATCACTCATAGTCACATTGTAAGTGCTAACCTGAAGGAGTCGTTGCATAGTCTTCAATTTGAAAGACAACCTTCCTATTCTGGTTGATGACTTTCTCTCGCACAACCACCACTTTCAAATCGATTGCCTTCGTGATCCTCTCATTCGCTGCAGTATAAACCGTTCTTCTTTGTCTTTCTTTTTCCCTTATTGCAACCTCACCTATGTTTAGAGCACTTTGACACCACATTATTGGCTTGCACATCGTGAGCCTACAACATGTACCCTCCTTTTTTCAATGCATCCAGTTCCTCTTGGCTCACGTTAGTTCCATTGTCAATTGGCCATTGTTGTAGTGGCACTTTAGGTGGATTCACAATGTTCTTGTTTAGATGCCACGTATCATCAGAAAAAACCAGCATTGTCTCAACCCCACTATAAGCCCACTTTCCAAAGAATCCTGGGGCCACAATGTTATCCCTTGCCTAACCCAAGGTGATAACCTTCCCACTTTTTTTTTTGCCACTGCTTGTGCCCATGCATATGACTTTACTACCACTAGGAATGTACCTAATTGCCCAAAATCTTTTGTGAATCTGCTTTTCCACCAGAAATTGCACCAATTGGACATGATTACTTGGCAATGATCATCTTCAAGGATGCCCAATGTTTGATTCTGGTGTCCTTTCCACATTTACATAATCAACGTCTGGTCTATGTGACATGTTTGAAGAAGCCTTAAGCCAATCTTTGACTGGTCTTTTTCTTCCTATAGTGATCTCATCCCCACCCAATCCTTTGTTTTTTACACCCAAGAAAGCTTCATCAACAACATCACAAACAATATTTACAAATCCTTATTTTCGAATTGCATTAGGTTTACCAGCAGACACCACCCGCCATACAAGTTTCTACAAGCTTGGTCCATCCCAATATGCCTACCCTTTATATAAGATGCATAACGGGAACCTGTAGAATTGAACCAACCATATCACCAACACAAGCTTCGTGTAGTCCTATCTGAGCACTGACACAGCAGCTAACCAACTCCCATGTTTGGATTTAGACATGTTTACAATAGGCATTTAGACATGTTTACAGTAGGCATTTTTGCGTGCTCCTCTTCTCCCAAAGTCTCGAAACAAAAATAAATTCCCATCTTTGGTCAAAGAAACATTTGCATCGTAACTCATTTCAAACCAAGCTAATCTTAGAAACCTTCAAGATATGTAGTGATACGTACAACATTCTTGTATGATCCCTAGTGAGAGTATCTCACATGCCACCATGACAACTAGCTATCCAAGGCAGGCAACTGTTGGGGGTATGCAATACCAATTTGCTAGAAGGCTTTGATAACATTGTATTTTTCCTTTGCATCGTCTTCATGCTATACTTTTCTCCATGACTCGCATAGTTCTATATGCATATTTCTTTATTCGACAAATATGCATTGTTTGGTATGTTTTATTAAACTATCTTTAAAATGAAACAAGCAGCTTCTAATTTCCCTACCTACCAAGGGTGTACATTGATATTTCCCATTAACTTAGCAAATTGCATTCCAATTTGCCATTGCCTCATCTGCCATGAATCCATGGAACTGAACATCCATCACACAATGGTTTTTTCATTTCAAGATTTAATGTCTCCCAAAATTTTATATGTTTTGTGGCATCTTCCACTTTCATCTCACAAATGGCTACCTCTCTTTCTTCCCTTTCTCTTTCTCTCCATTTTTGACTTGCCACAGGGAGGCCTAAGTGAAGGCGAAGGGAATTCAGAACCAAAAATGGAGATTTTTGGTCTGCCACAAGTGAAGGCCTAAGTAAACCCGATGGGGCTCTTGAAAGCTCATTTTCTGGTGGGATTGGAGACACTTGGTAGAAATCTAGAGATCTCCTCTCTCTCCACATTTTTAGCCCCCTCCTCTCCTCTTCTCTCTCTCTCTCTCTCTCTCTCTCTCTCTCTCTCTCCCTCCCTCCCTCCGAGTCCAGACTCCCTCTCTTCCTTTCTCTCTCTTTCTTCTTCCTCTTGGGAAGGCCTATTGAATGGTACATATCATTCATCTTGTTTATTTTTAAAAAATCACAAAATTTTCTTGCTGTTTCTATCCTCCATGTTTTCAAGGCCTCTCTCTCTCTCTCTCTCTCTCCCTCACCCCTTTCAATTCATCATCTCCATTCTCCTTTGCTATTTGGATCTCCGGTTGGCCTTATGAATGATTTATTATCATTCACCTTGTTCCTTCCCTCTCTCTCCCCCTCTATTCTTTCTCTCTTTTCCCTTTCTTAGTGCAGCCCTCTCTCTTGCTCTCTAGGTCTTTTCTCTCTCTTCTACTCTCTGTCTCTCTCTTCCCTTCTCTCTCTTCTCTCTTCTTCCCTCATGCTGGAAATTCTCTTTGTGTTTTCTCTCCTCTAGCCCTACCTCACAAACTCTACCTCTAACGCTCTATGTATCAATACATACCTCGAATGCTCTAACCTCTCAAATTCGACTGGCTGGTCTTTGTTGGCATCCTTCCTCACTACAACAATCGTAAGTCCAGCGTTCACAAATGTTTCCCAAGACCCTCCAGGCGTAGCTTGCTGGCGAGCTATGCCAATTTTTGAAAACCTAAAAATTTTCCCCTCTCTCAACATAGCTCGCCGGCGAGCTATGCTGGGTTGGGGCATTAGATTTTACAGCGTTCTCTTGTTTGGTGACATGGCTCTGCTGCTTGGCTTGGGGTTCGGTATACCGGGCTTGTTGTTAGTCATGGTACCATTGAGGAGGATGATCAGATTGCCAGGACAGATGCTGCTTCTTGATCTTGTGGCATTTTGGCTGTGCCGTTCCCATGGATTCCAGTTGACAAGATGCTACGGCTTGCCACAATAGTTTAGCTCCGTGGCAATTGCTGACGTCCGAAGCTCATATTTTTTGACGCTAGATGTAGCACGAGAAACTAGGAAAGGAGAGGATAGAGGAGGCCAAATTTGCACAGCGAGCACGCGATGTAGAAAGAGGAATGCAAAGCTTATTGGGCCTTTTACTTTTATGAATTAAAAAAATGTTTCACCCTCCCAGAATAGCTCGCCGGCGAGCTATGCTGACAGGGGTTGAAAGATTTCAACGAGTGAGTCTGCAGGGATTGAAGGCAAGGATAGAATGTCGAGAGCTGAGGGATGAATGCGGAATTGAAGCATTGGAAGCGGAGAGTCCTTGACTTGCAGCCTTCCGCAAAGGATTGGAAACCATTCCGGTACCATTCCTTTTCTCCTTTGATAAGATAGTAATCCCGAAAGGGATGATGGATTTGGGGCTCCTCTGCTAAAAGAGCATCATTTGGAGCTAGACGTATTGTAGGCTTGGATACCTCTCAATCCATTGTTGCTGAAACAGTTGGCAAGCTCATTAGTATCACCCAGAGCGAACTTCACGGCGTCTTAACGTAAAGATGCTACTTCGGAATGGAATGAGATTGACAAACGAATTCAGAAGGAAGGCAGAATATTGGGAAGATGATTCATCCACTCAAGGCATCGATGAATTGTCTCTCGGCGGACGGACGCTCTTATGGATTGTCGTTAATTTGTTAATCAATCCCAAAATCTACACAATCGTTTTGAAATGAGATTTCCCCATTCATATACAGGCTGTAATCGTACATGGGTTGAGATGCTTGGTGAATAGCTCCATCCCTCAAACCTAGGATGTCTCCTCCCTCAACTGATAGATAACTGGTCGAAAAACCTCCCAGCAGCAGCAGAGAATTGGCAAATTGCACGATCTTATCTCTCACACTAGAAGCAATAGCGAACGGAGAAGAGACTGTTGAATTTGGGCAAGCCACCACCAGTTGGATCGATTCGATCGGTCATGATAGGAAGCAGGGTACACTTGAAGCCATGTTGTTTAAGCTACTGGGGGCGCTGTGAAGTTTGTTGTAGCGCATGAAAAATGTTCGAAATCGGAGAAGCGAGATGAAACCTAAAACGAAGTGTATTGAACCTTCCACACCACAGGCTTTGAGAGTTTCTAGGATTTCACAAAATTTTTGGATCCTCCTTTGGTTGGGGAAATTTCTTTTAATTCATTAAATCTAAGGCCCCCTCTAGCATACCTCCCCGGAGAGCTATGTTGAGAGGGGTTCACACCACGATTGTAAGAGGATGCCCACTCCACTAAAACAAGGATATATACATTCTCACTAGTAATTCATTTATCATGATGAACGTTGTATCAGACAAGTTTCTATTCATTTATCATGATGAACGTTGTAGACATGGTTTCTATCTTCATGACTGAATACATTTGATGAGGGGCATGGATCCCTTTGGAAGGAGACTTGATGGGAGACAGGTGAAGCTTGGATTACTTTTACTTTTTGGTTTCTTTTAGAGGGACTACTTTATTTCTTCTGTAGGAGTGTCCTCATTGTTGGCAATATTAGATAGCTAGACAATTGAAGGTTTATAGGTATTTGCTTATTGTTATCTCTTACTTTGATTTTGCCATGGTAATGTAGGAGATGGCTCTACATTTTTGTGTTGCAAGTTGAGTGCCAAAAATTGTATGAAGAAAGAGAAGACAAGTTGAAGAAAAGTTATTTAATTTAAAAAGTAATGCATATTTTCTTGATTGGGCAGGTAGGAACATCGATGTAGGGGCAAAGGTTGGGGTCCATGTCCTGGGAGTGGATAACACTAGGATAACGATCCAAAGGTTGTGAACTGGATCTCAACACATAGAGGTGAGTCATTCTAGTTTACATAGTCTTATGTCATCCTTGAATTTCCGATTTTAAAGTCTTGTCTTACGATATGACAACGAAGCATGCTACGTGGGTGTGCAATTGGTTTGATTTTCAAATTAATTTACTTGTGTTAAACTCGTAGTGGTGCAAGGTCTTTGATGTAGAGACATGTGATTTTTGCATCAGATTTGTTGCAGTGTGTGGATGTTGTTTCTCTAGGGGAGCAGTCATGTCTATGCTTCCTTCCATTTTATGTCTACATTATAGAGACATTCTATTTTGCAATCAAATTTTGGAGTGCAACACTCTCATATATGGAATTTCATTGATCAGTTTCACACTAGCAAGTCATCGCATATATGAATTAGGGTGCCTATCTTTGGGATTTTTTTTCCTCTCTTGTTGAGAATTTAAGTGATCTTATGGGATTATATTTTGGGATACATTGTTGTGTTTTGGTCATCACGATGCCAATCATTGGATTGCTTAGAAGAAAATTATGCTATTATTTGTCTATTTGAAATCATCTTTTTGCAATTTGGAGAGATAATTACATTGGAACTGCATATTTGTTTTGGGATTGCATGTTAAACATAGCTAGCCACTAGCTATGTTCTTTGTGGTTGCATTTTATTGGGAAAATCGCAAAACTCATAGAAAATAAACTCGCAAAATGTCAAAACCCGCACACCACCAGTCTCAACTTGTAATTGACGAAAGAACCATGGGACATTCAAAGGCTATGCCTTTCGTTAATCGATTGATACAAGCGGCGAGAGGCCAAGATGGGAGAATTTATTGCCCAGGAGCTAAGCAAATGTATTGAAGATATTAGTCCCAACAATGTTATTCAACTAATTACTGATAATGCTAAGAATTTTCCAAAGCCTAGAAATTTTATAAATAAAAAATATCGGCATATTTGCCATCACCATGCTCATGCTACTGCCTAGACCATGTCTTGGAGGATTGATACAAAACACCTAAGACCCAGTTCTTCAAAAAACTTGTGGATGAGGCTCAAAAAGTCATGTTATACTTTCTCAACCGCGAGCGATTACTTGGTACATTTAGGAATCACCAGCCTATGGATCACACGCTAGAGCTTTTGAAGCTAGGTGAAATGCATTTTGGCACAGACTATATATTGATGGAGTGGTTGTTGAAGCAGCAAATCCTTGTAACCGAAATGTTGTCCAACGCTGAGGCTACAGAGTGGATAGCATAGCCATGCTCAAGTAGCGCACATGCCGAATTCACCAAGTTAAAGATGCTTTGTAATAATTTTTTGTTTTGGAAGAGATTATCTGATGTGGTGAAAGCAATGAAGCCAATCTAGTTTCCAATCCATAGGTTGGATGCAAAAGGCCCAAACATGGGAAGTGCTTATATGGCTTGGTGGACTGTTAAGAGGGATTTTTTGAAGGAAGAATATGCAAGGCTCAGTGACGATGGTTATAGTTTGAATCGACAAACCTTATTGCAAAAGATGGTGCAAAGATTATGGAATCAAGCTCACAACTCTCTTGATTGCGCTGCCCATATATTAGATCCACAATGGTGGGAATATCATATAGAGATAGATGTACAAATTATGCAGTCATGGCATGATCTTCTTGGACGTTTCTTTGAGGATAGGACTGAGTAGTCCTCTTCTATTAAAAGGAACTCTCTACTTTTCAAAATAGATAAGGATTGTTTGCCTATCTGGACATGCCTTCAGGGCATGGCTTGGGGGCCTTACATGTTAGTGGAATGGCGAGTCAGAGGATATTACTGGCAAGGTGCCACATTAAAGAGCCATTATCACAAAGGAATACATTTTCTTTTGTAGACCCCAAATGACTCTAAATGACTCCATGGCTAATCTTTTTTTATTAATATTTCTAGTTTTAGACCCCTTTTTTGAGTCTGCTTCTCCCCTAATAAAAGAGTGTTTTGTTCGTATTTATTGTTCAAGAGAAGAAATTGTTATGCCTCTTCAAGAACACACATATTCAAGTTTTTACATATGATCTCTAGCATCCGTAAAGCATCCATAGATGATAGGTAGACGACTCATTGAACTCGTTCTATGAGGGGCCTTCTTCTCTTTACTTCGAAAGAGTGCTCTTTGCACCCACTTAGGATTCTTGTGCTATGATAAATAAATGAAATAAAATCTCATATGCTTAGAACCTTGATTTCTCAATATGATAAAATCACCATGATAAACATCATAGCATTAACGTCATGAACAATTGTGAGTATACCATCAAGGCCAAGGTTGAATGTTTATGGTCAATGCTTAGGATCTAACGTCTCTCAAGCATTCAATTGATTTGCTACCCAAGGCAGCCCACAATTGTCTTTATGGAATATAGATATGTTCTAAACAAATAGAAATAGAAATCGAAATCTAAAACTTAATTGCGTATAAAACCAAAAGTCAAACAAATAGAAATAAAAATCTCAAACTTATATGCATAAAAAAAAACAGTCAAATTTTAGAGCAAGTACGTCCAAATGCGTGCCGAACCAATGAAACGATGGGATGTGAAAGGCATTCTCATCCTTGCATGCTTCTACGACGGACTTTCAAGCGCAAGGGAACGATGGAAACAATAAGTCCCATGTGTCCTTGACCAGATTAGATGGGATAAATTCAGTGCTCGTGTGAAGATAGTGGGAGAGAGGGAAGGAGTCTCACTTGCGGCTTTCTCACATACACAATGGGGGAATACACACAAAGGTGGAGGCTGAAAACAGTTTTCCTCTTCTTAGTTGTGAAAGCCAAAAGAACTCTAGTACAAGGAAATAGGAGAACCCTATATGTGGGTCTCAAACCAAACTCAGCTAACTAAGGTGGCATACTAACTGAGCCACAAACTAGAGTACATAAGGATAGCTGTCATCCAGCTATTATTCGTGGGCGGTGTACCAACCGCACCTGTAGCTAACAAGTCGGTGACATAAATGCACAATGGTCACCTTGGCATATCATGAGTGGAGCTCAATATCTCAACACTCCCCCTCGAGCTCAATCCCAATTCCTGTAGTCTCTGAACTTGCGTAGCTTCTCTGTGCCCAATGCCTTCGTGAATATGTCAGCTACTTGATCCTCTGTGCTGACATAAACTAGATCAATAAGACCTAGTAAAACCTTCTCCTGCACATAGTGATAATGCACCTCAATGTGCTTTGTTCTAGCATGATAGGCTGGGTTGTTTGCCAAGTGTATACTGCTCATGTTGTCACAATAAATGACAACTGGCCCATCTGTAGACTGATGCATATCATAAAGTAGCTTATGCAACCAAGCTACCTCACATGCAGCCATTGTTGCACCCCTGTACTCAGCCTCTGTGCTCGACAAGGCAACTGTAGGCTGTTTCTTGCTGCTCCAAGTGACTGCAGCACTCCCAAAAGAGAACACATATCCACTGGTAGATTGTCTATCAAAAATACTACCAGCCCAATCAGCATCAGTGTATCCATGTAACTGTATCTGAACCCCAGCCTCATAAAATAGTCCATACTGCAATGTGGACTTCACATACCTGAGTATGCGTCTAGCACTTCCTACTATGCGTCTGTACATAGTAGGGTCTTCCAGAAGCTCACCTGCATCTGCGCTCAGCTTCACATTCTGCTCCAAAGGAACTGAAATAGGCTTACAGCATGTCATCCCATATTTGGACAGCATGTCCAATCCATACTACCTCTGCAAGAGCTGTATCCCACTTGGTGATCTAATCAGCTCAATGCCTAAGAAATAATGCAGCTCTCCCAAATCCTTCATCTCAAACTTTTGCTTCAATAGCATTTTCACATGAAGGATATCTTCATCACTATCACTTGTGATGATCAAATCATCAACATAAATGACAAGCAGCATAATACCTTTCTCTGTTTTTCTCACATAAAGTGAAAAATCTGCCTTGGAAATCTGAAAGCCAATAGTGACAAGATACTGTCCTATCTTGTCAGACCATGCTCTACGTGCTTGCTTCAAGCCATGCAAGGCTTTCTTCAACCTACAAACAAACTCAGGATGAATAGCATGAACATAACCTGGTGGCTGCTCCATAAAGACCTCTTCTTGCAAATCACCATGCAAGAAGACATCTTTACATCCATATGATGTAAAGACCATCCCTTTGATGCAGCCATAGCAATGACTGCTCTTACGGTTGCCATCCTTGTAACCGGACTGAATATTTCTTCATAATCAATCCCATATGTTTGTGCATACCCCTTGACAACTAATCTTGCCTTGTATCTGTTCACAGAACCATCTGCATTGTGCTTCACCTTATAAACCCACTTACAGCCAATTGCATTCTTGTCTTTAGGCAAAGGCACCAATTCCCATGTAGCATTTGCTTCCAAGGCATCCATTTCTTCATCCATGGCTTTCTCCCATTTTTCTTTTCCCATGGCTTGCTCAAAAGAAGTGGGTTATGGTTCCTGTATCACTTTGACCATATAGGCATAGTGAATGGCTGTAAATCCATCATATTTTAGCCTATCCATAGGATATCTAGCTCTGGTAGACCTGCGCAAAATAGGCTCACTTCCGGGTGCTCTCAAGACATCCCTGGTCTTCCTTACTCCAGGTGTAACAACAAAACGAATACCCAACTCATCATCAATGCTCTGTTCTGAGCCACTGGATTCACCATCCACATAAGAGTGACCTGCATTCACATCAAACATGGGCTGATCTACCTTCTCTTTTCCTTTTCGTGATACCTGTATACCACTATCTACATTGCTTTGAGAAGATTCTCCTGATCTCAATCTGCTTGTCCATGGTGCAGTATGTGAACCACTGCTAGAGGACACTGCAAGTCCACTAATATTTTGTGATTGCTGCTGCGAATTCTGTGCAGTATTACCATTTTGTGCATCTACATCAATCATCACATTTACTGGTTTATACCAGCTGCTCATCTCATCAAAAACAACATCTCTGCTCACTGTGAACTTACGAGTAGAAGGGTTATAGCATCTATACCCTTTCTACTGCAGAGAATAACCAATAAGGATGCACTTCTCAGCTTTTGGATCCAACTTGGACCTCAACTCATCTGGCACATGAACATAGGCAATGCAACCAAAAATTTTCAAATGAGAAATATCTGGTTTCCTACCAGTATACATCTCCTCTGGAATTGCCATGTATTGCTACAATGGGAGTCCTGTTCATTATGTAAACTGCTGTAGCAATTGCTTCAGCCCAATAATAATCTGGTAGGTCTTTTTCATTTAGCATGGCCTGAGATACCTCTCCAATATGCCTGTTTTTCCTTTCTGCAAGTCCATTTTGCTGTGGGGTATGATTGCATGAATATTGCTGCTTTATGCCATGCTCGTGCAGGAACCTTGAAACTCATTTGAGAGGTACTCTCCCCCTCCATCTGACCTTAGGCATTTTATTTGCAGGCCTGTTTCTTTTTCAACCATAGCTTTAAAAGCTTTGAAATGCCCAAAGACTTCACTTTTCTTTTTCATAAAATACACCCAAACTTTTCTGCTATAGTCATCAATAAAAGTGATAAAATAATGTCAGCCTCCAATAAATGTAGCTTTAGTAGTCCACACATCAGAGTGGATTAATTCCAATGGCTTCTTACTCTCTTGAACATGCCTAGGAAATGGTTTTCTTGCCTGTTTTTCAAATTGATAGGCTTCACATAACTTATGCATTTCTGCAACCTTGAATTTAGGCAATCCTGCAACAATATTTTGGGCCTGCATTGATTTAAGTTGATGTACATTAACTTGACCAATGCGTTTATGCCAGATATCAATATCTGCAACTACACTGGTCCCATGTGCAAACATTGTTGCAGTCAATTCAGGCATGTCCGCATCTAACGTAGACATCCTGCCCTTCTTCTTTCCTTTTGCTATCAAGCGACCGTTATTTTTCATATCCTCAACAAAGCATCCATGAGGATTAAATCTGACCTGCAAGCCCTGCTCAACCATTTGACCAATAGAAACCAGGTTCTTGGTGATGTTCGGGACATGAAATACATCAGACAGGTATTTCTTTTTCCCATCCTGCATAGACAAAGGAATTTTACCAATCTGCACAATAGGATGTGCAGTATCATCACCAGTCTCCACAAATCCTAGTCTTTCCATTTTCCTTGCATCCTGCATCCATTCTACATGACCTGTCATGTGGTTTGACGCACCTGAGTCAACATACCACACATCATTTCTTTCTGCACTTGTCACAGAATTGGTCATGTGTTGCACCATAAACAGATGCTCATTCCTGTCATCACCCTGTCTACTAGAAGATGCATAATTGCCTTGCTGCAATTTTCCATTCATAATGTCATTCTGCTTTTTGTAGCAGTCTTTAGCCATATGACCCATTTTACCACAATAGTAGCATTCAACATTGATGTTTGCATTTTTGGCCTCTCTGCCATCCACCATGACCTCTTTGGCTCCCCCTGCCTCTAGAGTTACCACGTCCTCCTCCAAAGGACTGGTTTTCTTGAGTTTGCTGCATATTCTGATTTCTACCACGGCCTCCAAATCGGCCTCCTCTACCTCTGCCTCTACCTCTTCCAGCATTTGAGTAGAAGAGTTTCTTTTGAAGTTCCTCCTGAAGAAGATGCACTACCATTTCTCTGCTCTTCAGAAATTAGAAGAGCAAACAACTCCTCAAAATCAGGAAATTTTGCACGGACGGCTATGGATGTTCGGAACTGTGCATAATCCTTTCCTAGACCATTCAAGGTCACAGAAACTAGATCATCATCTTCCACTGGCGACCCAATGGAAGCAAGTGCATCTGCAATTTTCTTCACCTTCATGTGGTAGTCATTGATGCTCATATTTTCTCTCTGCACATTATGCAACTCCTGCTTGAGCTGCATTTTCCTAGCTTGCGTATTTGTGCTGTACATTTTTGCCAAAGTATCCCATGCCTCCTTTGGCGTACTTGCATCCTGAATATGCACAATCATAGAATCCGAAATACTGATAGACAGCCAGTACATAACTTTTCTAGCTCTCTCATGCCATCCTTTAAATGCATGCATTTCCTGTTGATTGGGAACATTAGGAAGAACTGGTTCTTCTTCATTTCCTGTAATGAACTCCCAATAGCCTTTTCCCATAAGGAAATTCATCATTCTAAACTTCCATGCCTGGAAGTTGTTCTTGTCAAGCTTTTCAGTGACAATCTATGAAAGAGAATCAGACGCCATTACAGAACACTGCAAAATATTCTGTCATTGTAAAAAACACAGCTTTTGCCTCACACGGGCAGATCTGCAAAACTGACAAAAGTGGTATTTGACCACACAGTCACTTCCTAGTGACGATTTTGCATCAACAGGCAACAAGGATGATTCTGCAACTCCCAATATCTCTGCGCAAAGGCATACGATGCAATTTCTATGGTAACTTTTCACCGACCTGTAGAGCAGTGGTCGCTCAGCAAAAACAGGGCCTTTTTCTGAGTGCCTGTGAAGAACTTCCACCTTAAAAACAGGCCTCGAAATGGCCTCGAATCAGAAAAATAAAGTCACCAAGGGCTTTGCCCTTGCTTGCAGCATATACTGCCCTCTCGCCACACCACAAAGGGCATCTCAATCTGAGACAGTGCAGTCTTGCACTTCCGGCTGTGCTACCTGCAGAGATTTGCTCCCAAACTCGAAAAAGGAAAGCAACACTGGTCCTCTTACCAGGACACCGCGAACTTGGTTTGCTTTCTTGAGCTCCTTACCACAAACCAGGCTCTGATACCATGTGAAGATAGTGGGAGAGAGGGAAGGAGTCTCACTTGCGGCTTTCTCACATACACAATGGGGGAATACACACAAAGGTGGAGGCTGAAAACAGTTTTCCTCTTCTTAGTTGTGAAAGCCAAAAGAACTCTAGTACAAGGAAATAGGAGAACCCTATATGTGGGTCTCAAACCAAACTCAGCTAACTAAGGTGGCATACTAACTGAGCCACGAACTAGAGTACATAAGGATAGCTGTCATGCCATCCACTAATCTCTTTATGTTTATGTAGTCCTACATGGGGAATGAAATTAATGAAAGAATTTCAAAAGTAATAATTTGGATAAAGGGCCTAATAAGAAGTAGAGCATGCACAAGCACTACCTTAGGGTCCACTGTTGTTCATAGTCCATTCGACATAGATGCTATAATATAGCATAATATTCAAAGGCTTGCAAGATTCCCCCGATAATCAAGGGACAATCCATCACCCCATGGGATATGGGGAAAAGTACTGGCCACCTGGGCATCTTAGGGCCCTTGGGACTTTAAACCACTTATAGCCAATGGACTTGGAGCTTCTTTTCTGATTTGGGCCTAATACAGATTTTATTGGTAGACATGGGCAAGGAGTAGAAAGTAGGTCTTTTGTGGGGACCATGGTCCATTGCTCACAAATAACCACATATGCTCAACAATGCTGCTTACACATCAAAGAACAACAATTGAAAATGAGCTTGTTACAAACAAACCAACAAGATGATGATGAGTGTGCTATTAGTGGTGGTTGTTTTTATATCAACATACTAAAAAGGGAAGAAAATCATAGATACAAAACTTGTGCTTCTTTAGGATAGAGACAAAACATATTCTTAATGACACACTGAGGGAGGTCACTATCTATAAACCCTCTATATCACGTGCATTCAAGGCCTATTTCTAAAATCCCTTATCTGTAAATTTTTCATTAATTAAATGTACCCGTTTTCTTACACTAGCTTTTGGCCTTTAGGTTTAGGTTTAGGATAGTTAAGGTGAATTAGTCATATTAGTTTAGGTTTAAACATTAGTTAGGTTTAGGTTTAAACATTAGTTAGTCATATTAAGGTTAAACATTAGTTTAGGGTTAAACGTTAATTAGTCATATTAAGGTTTAGGTTTAGGATAGTTAAGGATAATTAGTCATATTAGTTTTGGTTTAAATATTGTTAGTTAGTCAAATTAAGGTTAAATGTTGGTTTAGGTTTAGGATTAAACGTTAGTTTAGGTTTAAACATTAATTAGTCATATTAAGGTTTAAACATTAGTTAGGGAGTTAGTTAGGAAATTTAAATAAAATGTTAGTTAGGAATTAGTAATTTGAGGCATTAGTTTAAAATATTTTAAAGCTAAATATTAAAGCTAACACTATAATTTACACATTAAAGGATTGTAATTTAACGTTTGTTAGGGAGTTAGTTAGGAAATTTAAAATAAAACGTTAGTTAGGGATTAGTTTAAAATATGTTTAGAACCCCATAATAAAGCATTTTTTAGTTAGGGATAAATAAAACGTTAGTTAGGGAATTCAAATAAAACGTTAGTTAGGGTAAATAAAACATTCGTTAGGAAATTTAAATAAAATGTTAGTTAGGGAATTTAAACCAAACAATAGTTAGGGAGTTAGTTAATATAAATAATTTTTAGTTTAGGTTTAGGACAAATTTTAAGGTTTAAACTTTAGCCTAATTAGTCATATTAGTTAATTTAAATCAAACGTTAGTTAGGGAGTTCGTTAAAATGTTAGTTAGGGATTTAGTCAAAGAGTTAGCTAGTATTTAATATATTTTATTTATTACATATACATACTTTATATTCAGTAGGGTTTATTTATTAAAACGTAAGTAATATATTTTATTTATAACATTTTAGTAATATTTTTTAAAATGTTTTAATAAAAGGTATGAATAAAATATTTGAATTAATAATGGATATAATATGGAAGAGATTTAAAATATGTTTTTGTATTCTGTTAATATTTTATTTAGTAAAACATATTTGGAATAGATAAAAGTATGGATAAATGGAACTTCATATGAATATAAAATATTTTAAAATAAATTATTATAAAATATTTTAATATTATTAAGAAAAATATTTCTAATAGAACATATTAATACAAGTAATTTTATTGTGTTTGTACTATGTATCTTAGTATACTTTAATCATTAAAATATGTTTTGATAAGGAGAAATATATCATATATATTTAGAACCACATAATAAAGCATCTAACTATATTTACGGTAGGCAGTCCAAAGAGATGTTTTGGTTTTCTCACATCTCCTCGTGCCACGTGTGACGAATAGATGCCTTTGATTTAAATTGATCTAAAGCTATTTTTGAATAGACGCTTTAATTTCAAGTTATTTTCGCAAGTAGCAAGCTAAGGGTGTCCACTTTTTGTTCACTCCCCAATCCTTAGGAGGTGGAAAAACAAGCTTTTTACTCGCTTTTTAGCACACAAAAATGCAAATCTCATCTACTTCCCTATGGATCTAGTCTTTGAAGTCTTCAGACACAACATCACACATGCTATTGTGCACACAATGGTATAGTCCCCTTCGAAAATTCGATGCACACACACAAAATTTCTTTGTGTCACATGGCATGGTTCCAGGGTGGTCACACCTTTGTCACGAACAAAGAGTGTCATATTAAATTCTAAATTTCTCACTCATTTTAGATTAGATGTTATTGAAACTTTGTAGGTAGTCTCTTTACATTATGTAGAGCTTAACTTGATTTATTGGTATTTATTTGAATGATTTATCTAATTATAAATAATTATTTATAATAAATGAAGTCATAAAATACATGCATTTTAGTAGCACACCACATTTTTTTAGTATTTTGAATAATTAAGCAAATCCAATTTGGTGAAAGGTTAGTAGGCACATAAGGGTGTGTGGTTCAATTATCAAATCCCAAATCCAACGGTTAGATTTAGGAAGATTGAAGTTTAATTTTTACTTTTACTCCTTAGAGGATCAACAAAGAATATTAAAAATAAATCTAGTAATTCTCAAACATGACCAAATATTTCAAAATGTCAATATTTTTAGTCTCCACATGACGAATAAGAGGAAAAAATTTTGGTTAAATTTGAGTAAGGGAAATGTACAATATGGCCTCCAAGAGAGAAATCTCCCTTTTGTGGGGGAAAAAGGGCCACCCAAGCCTAATACCAAGACAAGTTAGGCTTGGTATTAGGCTTGGTGAGGTAGGCTAGGAGAATCACTGACCCTAGTGGCAAGCCTTTGGAGTAGACCGCATGGTGCCATGTCATCAAGGAGATGTGACATCACTCCTTGCCATGTCACCTTAGATTGCCACACGTGTTGCCACATCAGCCACATGTGCCACCTCATCATTCCACATCATAGGAACTCTTGGAGCCATGTCATCACACCTTGCCACCTTGGCATACCTCGTCAACATTGCCACATCACCAATCCCTCCACCTCGATTTGCCATGTCAATCAACCACCTCATGAATGCCAACTCATCATGCCATATCACATTTCCACATCATGGAAGAGACTCATATATTCCACACCATATTGCCACATCATCACCATGCATGGTGCCACATCAGCCACATGTATACACATCATGATGATGGTGAGCCACATCATCAACATGCATGGTAAGTTATACATGCATGTGATTTGAGTGCGTGAGGCATAGAATACCACGATCGATCAAATTGTCATGGTTTATGACCACAATCGAGGTATTTGGAGGTATCCAAAGGTGGCAAAATAATCAAATTGTCATGATTTATGACCACGATCGAGGTATTTAGAGATATTTGGAAGTGGCTAAATAATCAAATTATCATGGTTTATCACATAGGTTATTCTCAAATTGCATTAACGAAAATATTAATCAAGATAGGCACATATGTTATGTGAATATTAAACTGAAATAAAATCAAACGATGCAAATATTCAAAATTAACATTGGATTCCATGTATATATAATATGATTAAAATCAACTTATTTGAGTAGACCACAAAAATTAGTTTCAAAACAAAATCAAACGTAATTTTAGCAGCCAATTATTTTCAATCTTAGCACCTTCTCCACCAATAATAATCAAGAGCAATCTAGTGGATGAGTAAGAGCAATCTAGTGGTGCTTGCATGAAGCGTGCTTGAAGGGTGCATGGGGAATGAGATTGTCCACAATGGTTTGGAACTTGTGGATCTCCTGAAGTGCCTTCACTCCTGATTTTTTGTGCCTCTTAATCTTTGGGGGACCTTGCACTAGCCTTTGGACATGGCTCCATGGCCGCTTGTGTGCTTTGAACTTCTTTTGCCTCTCCTCCCTTGCAACCACCTCTTCAAACTGCTCTTCCTGTGTCTGTTGGGTCATTCGAGGTAGCCTCTCGTGCCTAGGGGTCTATTTTTTCATTGGTCTCTTTTCCTTTTCATGAGGCTATGAGACAGCAAGCTGAGGCTCTTGCTCAGCTCATACTAGAGGCTCCTCATATCTGATAATATTAAGGCATAGAGGGTTGATGGCGCTCTTCCGTGCAGTCTGCTTGAATGGAGGATTGGGGCCAAGGTTCATTATATCTGTGAGCCCGCCAAATACTTCCTCTTGTTGTGGCCCCTGTAATCTCTCCATCTCCTCTCTTTGCCTTTCTTGCTCCCCTCGATCTAGATGCTCCACACCAGAACCTCATGGAGGAGGGAGGGGCAATTGATCAAGATTGACTAGACTATTTTGCCCCTCTCGGGAGACCTCTCTACTTCCACGGTTAGTTGTGTGGAAGGACTGAGAGGACCCCTCATTGTGCTTGGATCCTTCATCATGTTGGATTCCTCATGGTAATGAGATCCCTGGGATCCCCCATGAGAGTCGGCGGATGGTGGGGACTCACGTTGCTTGGACTCTTCATGATGAGAACAGCCTTCAGATCCCTAGTGATCATTGCCCTCTTGGCCACTGGGGCTTGCAGTGTGCTCGGAGGCCATGGCTGAATACTATGTGACATTCATTGATGATACAACTAGGAAAGTGTGGGCTTATGCTATAGCTCAGAAGAGTGATGTGTTCCAGGTATTTCAAAAATGGCTGGCCTTGGTTGAGAATCAGTCATGTAGAATGCTTAAATGCCTACGGACTGACAATGGTGGAGAGTATACCTCTCATGACTTTCAACATTTCTGTGATACATGTGGGATTAAGAGGGAGCTCACATCCCCTCGTACTTTAGAGCAAAATCTAGTTGCAAAAAACATGAACCGTACCATTCAAGAAAGAAGCTAGATCCTAAGTCTAGGAAATGCATCTTTCTAGGTTATGGTGAAAGTGGAGAGATGGGCTATCACCTCTGGGATCCAGAAGCAAAGAAGATCATACGCAGCCATGATGTAGCCTTCAAAGAGAAGAAGATGCATAAGGCACCCATGAGGGATGTGGAAATGAGGAGAATCACTTTCCAGGATGTGAATCCACCTGCATATGTTGATAGACAACAACCTATCCATGCACCAAATGTGCAAGAAATGGTACCACCAAGTACTCCCATAGCTATACAATCAACGGTAGATGATGGATCATCTATTAGTGGAAATGATGAGCCAAATGTGGCTGATATGCAGGTGGGACAGCAAGCTGAAATGCCTTTGAGAAGATCACCTAGAGTGTCTAGACTGCCTAATAGGTTTGTTCTAGGGGTAGACTATGTGATGCTTACCGATTGTGGGGAGCCTTCTTGCTACAGAGAGGCTATGATGCGCGAGGATCAATGCAAGTGGGAGTATGCTATGCAATTAGAGATAAGTTCACTTATGAAGAATAAGACTTGGGACTTGGTTTCTTTGCCACATGGAAAGAAAGCATTGCCATGTAAATGGGTCTACAAGATGAAGGTCACAAGGGATGATGCGCCTAAGTACAAGGCCCATTTGGTCGCTAAAGGGTTCAAGCAAGAGAAGGGTGTGGACTTTGATGAGATATTATCTCTGGTTGTGAAGATGACCTCACTTAGATGCATGCTTGGCCCAGTGGCAGTAGAGGATATGGAGCTTATACAAATGGATGTTGAATCAAATATGTTTAGCTTACTTCTTTGGAGTAGTTGCACCTACCACAATATGGAAAATACAATGCGATAGGTGTTTCCTAACCTGTGCAGGAGAAGGAGCTTTTAATTGGCAGAGCTAGGCCAAGATGTTTGCACAAAGGCACTATTTCAGTTTAGGGATGTGCCTAGGTTCCTACAAGTTACTGGGTAAAAACCCATTTTCTTGAAGAATCTTGAATACATTTGGAGGTTCTGTATTGAATTCAACCCTGACAACACATTGCTTGTTGACGACATGTGGTACAAGTCCATCCTGAATGACCTTTGATGTATGCATTTGTCCTGAGATCAGCAAGATCCCTTTTAACTCACAAAAATGTTGATATACTAGCTGGCTATGTGGAACAGTGCACATGACTGCAGAAACTTTTGTAAAATGAACAAGTTAAGTAATACAAAGGATGAGGTATCCATGCCCACAAAGCAATATTACCACTTTTAATCACTGCACCTGCAGCATCGTGTTCTCCTTTGCCGGCTGATCCAAAGAAGTTCCAAGTCATCTCAACATTGGTCAGTGCAAAGAAACAAAGTAAATAGATCTTGCTACCTTAAACTGAGATGTTGCTCCATCGGACCACACCCAGTGCCTTTTGAATTATACCCCTTGTCCTTCAAGCCACTAGCAGTGAAGCAAAAGGCAATGCTGTACAAAAAGAGTGTCATGTGTTTTATCATCAAAAATGTAGAAATGAAACTCCTTGATAATTTGGTCAATATCCACAAAGTTGTGGCGATAAGTAATATGAACAAGGATTGTACACTGATTTGAATGCCAATGCATGGATTGAATTTAATTTTGGACTTTGAATGAGTAATTCTCTGCAAAATCTATAACAAACACAATGACATCTGAAGGGAAATTCATCAAACACTCCCTAAACTGGTCTGCCTGTCGTTTGTATATGAAGTTGTGTCTGATGAAAGTGGTTGTGTGTTTCTTTAATATGGAGAACATGACATTAACTGGCATCTCCTTGACTGATAAAATTTTGCAAATTTTTTTCCCCTTTCTTGTTCAGCCCAGCATCGATGTCCTCAAAGACCTAAACCATCACGATTTTTCACTCGTGCGCTACTTCATTTGGGAAAATTGCAAGTTTTTGTACACCACACCTTTCACATTCTCCCATGAGGCACTCATAATCATGGAATGTTGAGTCTTTGCCTTCAGCACAAACACAAGATTCCCACAATTGTGTGACCCCACTAAAGGCATGCTCGTTTGCACCATATTTGCCTACTCGTGCTGATGAAAGGCATATACTGCAAAGACAAGAACATGACACTCCATGTGAACCAAATACAGTAGTATGAACACGGTTAAGAGCTTCCTTCAAGTATATCATTTGAATCTGATATACATGGCAACATGTGTTTCTATCCTTAAGCTTGCATACAAAGTAAGGTCTTAGACCTTTGGACCTTGAGGGACGGCACACATTTGAATGTACTTCTTTCCACAAGGTTTCACTTATACGTAACAAATTTATCGAATGCTTAATAGATGTTAGACCCTCCAAAGGACTAACATTGACCCATAAAGATTCAACCTATGTAGTACATGTAGCTCTATCCACTTCTTTAATTAAAAACCATTAATCACTAAGTATAAATGTCATAAGACATAATACACCTTATCATACTTTTTTTTAAAATTAAATTTGCTAACATATATAACAGGTCCAAAAAAGACCCTAAGTACAAAATTTGGACTAAATAGAGGGCATAACCTAAGGCCTACACTACAGGATCAAAGATAAACCACCAAGAAGAGTTACATCCCCAACACATCAACTAGACTAATACCCACTAGAGGATCACGAGCTACCAAAACCATGGAGATATCCCAAAGATAAGATCAAATTGAACCCATAAGAGCATCATTCTTAAAGCCATCATTCATTGACCCTCTGAAAACCATCTGATTCTTGATAGACCAAACTGATAGTAAGTTAGCCACCCGCATGTACAACCAGCAAGCCACAAGTGTAGACGGGCATTTGATAGCATCCACCAACAACCCCATCCCCAATTTAAACCCAGGAAAAATTTTGACATCAGCCCAACCTTCCTATTGGCAGCTTCACTCAACTCTTGCCCAAGCGCTATGAGTGGTTGCACAGTGCCACATCAAATGGGGAATAGATTCCATACATCTGTTGCATAGAGGGCACATAGGGTTGACCACTAATTTCTTTGCCAATTTGGCAAAACTGGCAACTAGTATCATGCAATGCATGGTTCAAACTAGTAGGTGGCATCGACCTAGAGCAAGCTACTCTGCATCCGTTTGAACTTTTACTTGAGACCCATTTGGATTAGTCGTTCATAGTCATGCAATTGTAAAATTCATCACCAATAGAACAAGACCTTTTTAATATTCCCACAATAAAAAATGATGCAGTTTGTGTATGTATCGTCTATATCAAGTCTCACATTTATGTAATTGCAAAATTAGGCGATATAAGAAGACTCTTTTTGTGTTTGCAGAACAAAAAGCAAAGCATTTGCCGAAATGGTTGGTCTAGATTATTCTTTTTTAAGAAATTATATTCATTCGATTGATCCCCCTGAAGGTCTTTGTATCCTTCATTCATGATCACGATTTTAATAATTTTTAAAGAATGAGTAACATTATGGACATGAGCCACGACAAAGGGCGCATTAAGGCCCGATCCTCCTTGTAAATGTCAGAGGTGCTTTATTATTGATTTGGTGGTGGCAAAATATTTGTGCATTTTAAGCATTGAAGCTCAACAAATACATGAGTAAGGATATGATGATCACAAGAGCTCATAATTCATGATGGTTGTGTAGTCTATATAATGTTATCATCATCCTTCAGTCTTGAATCCAATTGGTTATCTTCTTTGCTGACTCCAAATGTTCGCTCGCATTGAGAATATGCATAAAAAGAGATAATACACACACACGCATGTGCATGCATGTGCATGCACACACACACACACATACACACAAAGTAAATGTAACCATGCAGTGTGTGTTTGTAGAGGCAGTGCGAGTTCTTTCCGAGAGCTATAAAAACCAAGAATGGGCCCTTTCCTCATGGTGTTTTGGTGTAATGATCCATCGGTCCATTGGATTAAGTCCATTGGTTTTGTATAGTGTAATAGTTGATGAAAGAAAATTACCTTTCCGAATGTTTGTGAGGCGGCAACAGTGTGTGACAAAATGTTGTGAGACAACGCCGATGATTTCCATCTCGATATTTTAATGTCTTACACAATCAATCAGCACAAAGATATTTACAATCTACAAGAGCAAATTCAAAGCAACAGTCGATTTTCTAAATGTGCATGCTACCAATAAAATCATCATATGTAGGCTATCAATGACAAAACCTCACAATCATAATTTTCATTTGCAAGATTGGGAAAGAAAATTTTCGATGATGATCAACATCCAAATTTTTGTTTCATCACCTCTTAAGAAAATTTCCATCCGCCATCATTGTAGCATATCTTATATTTGTTGTCATCATTTCCTCCAAAACCTTTCATCATCCCCGCATCAATCGTGGCCTTCCTTTTGTTTCACTTCAAAAAAAATTCCATTCCCCTCTTCCATTTTGCTAGACTTCTCGGCACTATTCAGATGAATCAAAGGGATGGGAATTATTCGTGTTGCCTTTTTGCAAATTCGTATTATGGATTGGAGATTGTGGGTGCAAAAGGTAGGATTGCTGGAGTACTAACCCAAGAGATAGGTGGTGAGGTGATCAAAGTTGCCAATGATTTGGACATCCACACCCAAGGATTGATTTTTTTCACCAACAGTAGCACATGCCATACCCAATTTCGTAAGCCAACGACCACGAAATTACTTGCGAAGCACCATCCTTTCAAGATTACATTGTTCTAGATTTTACGAGAAGTAGCCATCAAAAGATTTGAGCAAGACTTGAGATCGAATTTCTCTGTAGCATGTAACATGATGAAGTTTCAAATGGGGATTCCCCTCCATGAATATATTGCAAAAGCAATGGAGGGAGACTGAATGCATACAAAAGAGCTGAGGTACTCGAGTATGCAAGGAGCAATTAAATGATGCAAGAAATGCATACAATGTATTCCGCTCACTTGCTATCCTAACTAATCGGGATTTAATCAGATCTCAATTGATACCATCATATTTCCAAGTATGAAAAAGGCAAGGAACGTTTTGAATGATGATGATATAGGAGACTTCATTCACACTAGATTGCCCTCTAGATTTTGCCATGCTCTTAGAAATAATTCTAAGGCCTTATGAATATGGCTAGGAAAGTTGCTAGCAAAGGCCTCCCTCTAATATCTTGCTTGGTCAGCATGTTCATTGTTAAACTAGTCTTCCAGCTTAGATGCTCATCTGTTGCTTGACATACAGTGGAACAAGCGCCTCCTATGCAAGAATATTGGCTATCATGATTATGAATGTTACCGATGTTGCTGTTTGCATCTTCCACATTTATGCAAGAGCTAGAAAGTGATATCACCTTCAAATTCAGGGGAGTGATTTCTTACCTGTATTGGCAAGGTTCTAGCTTTCATATAGCATGAGCATAGAGTTGGATGCAAAGCCTCGAGTCTCTTGGACCTAGGTTGATGTAACAAATAGAGACTTATTCCAGAATTCTACCTATTAGATTTCAGGAACTCAAATGTGATAAACAATCTTTCTTCATTCCAAACTTTGGAACTAGATCAGAATTTCAAAAACTCAAAAATACAAGTAGAGGAATCCTTGTAATTCTGTATACATGCAATCCATGATTTAGTACCTCCTCATAGAAGACTAAGGGAAGTTATGGGCAGTTAGAACCTCAAGGGTCCATTCACACCCCTTCACATCCCCCCATGTGACTATTCACTAACCTTATTCTAGGTGCCTAGTTATCCCCTCACATTGGCACACCCGGTGGCTGGAATTTGAAAAATTCCAAGACTCGAACCCACCAATTTATTTTTAGGTTCAATCTAATGGAAGTTAGTAGACCCCATTCATGATGTAAACATCACATCAATCCAAGACCATGCGGTTAGTAGAGTGAAGAGCTTGGTGCAGTACCAAGGTTCAAACCACCCCCATACATAGCTATCCACTAATCTCCAAAAGAAAGAGATTATCATGCAGTAAAGTAAAGGTAATCTATAGTGCATATCATCATTATGTGAGTGTAAATATAGTGCTACCATTTTATGGCAACATGCCAGGACTGGGAATCCATAAAATATAATGTCATCCATACGAGGTCATACAAAATGAATAAATAGAACTATGCATCAATAAGTGTGTTCACATTCCATTGGCACAGAATAGATATATCACTCCGATCAAGCAAATAAGAATGTGTTGATGAAGCTTCAGCATCCGTAGCATATGTCGATGTAGAGTCCTCAAAGAAATCATTCATTTGTCTTTGAAAAATCTGAATTAAATTCCATTCATCAAACCACCATTAAAAATTTGAATTCTGAATTTCATTGATTGACTAAATTTTGATTTCGAAATGAAATCCACCACATTCGAACATTCTAAATTTTGGACTGAATTATCGTGACTGTTTGAACAACATATGCTGAGTTAAAGAAGACAAAAATGACTACTTTCCTGCCATTTAGACTTTCTGAAATTCCTCTCTTTGAAATCAGATTGATAATCAGACTTTCAGACTGTCCGAAACATGCCAAAACTGCTTTCTATTGTCAGACATACTTCCAAACTGTTTGCTAAATTTCTGTTTGCTGTTTTTCATGATTCCAAGCTTTCATTTGCTGTATATTTTGACCTTGAACACTTGCCAAGTGTTTGCATATTTGTGGTATGAAGTAGAGGTGATTTTGGTACTGCTCTAGTCTCTTCTTCTGGCTCCTTTTTGGGCTCTTTTGGATTTGGTTTGGGCTCTTCCACTTACCCTCATCTTTCATCTTTTGCATTTCTTCATCATCAACATCAACATCATCATTCTCAATTTTTATTTTGTTTTTGTTGCACTTGCATTTGATTTTTCACATTGTGCTCTTGCACTTGCATCTTGCCAAAGGCTGAAAACTGTACCATCATTCAAATCTAAATGTAAGCCAAATTATGATTGCATAATATCATCTTTTGCATCATAGAATTCATCCTCAAACTCAGTAAAAGCATCATAAAACATTTCATATATATCATCCTTCAAAGCTGAAATTTCTGTTTGGGAAACCACTTCAATGAGTGATCCCTCTAGAACATTGTCCTTACCATTTTCTTCACCCAATGATTGACTGAACTTATTTGAATTTTGAAATCTTGAAAGAGTTGTCTTCAGATTTATCTTCATCTGACTTCTTTTCTTTGTTTACCTCACCCTCAATTGGATCATCACTTTGCCATGCATTGTCACTTGTGGACTGCAGAAAATCAACTTTCTTGCTGAAAAAACACACTCGAATGAATGGGTTAGACTTATCCAAATCAAAAATTGTTTTAGGTGGGTATAAATCATATACATGACTAACTCTCAAACATCTAAAATCAGTCAAATCAACCCATTTGACCTGATTTTGAAGCTCCTCAAGACTGCCAACCGGTAGACTACACTGTTGCTCCCAACTAGGTCTGCATTTTGGCATACACTGAAACACACCCAATTGATATTCAAAATACGATCCAATTTGATGAGATTTATGTCCATACATTTGTCTTAGAATACATAATACCACTTGAGAAGAATCCATCTTTAGGGCACTCAAAATGAAAGGTGAATTTGCCTCCAAACATGGACATGGACTACATACTGAAAACTTTGTGCATAGCATATTTGAAGCATCATACCATTGATTGTACTTCATGAATGGAACCAATTTTTGGATTAGCTTCCCCTCATTAATATAACATGGCAATTGCTTAATAATATCATCTTTTGCAAGTTGGTATATGTGAGTATCTTCCAAACCTATGGGTTGCTTTGGTGCATGGATTAGAGAAAGTGAGGGCTCCTCTTGGCTTCTTTGGCTCTTGGGCTACTCCATATACATTTCTCGTTTGTCCATCATCACTCCATCAACTCCCTTTGGCTCTTCAATACTTCTTATTTGAGCAACACTTTGATGAATAGCTTGATGTCCAATCATTGATGGTAGCCACCATTCATTTGTTGGCACTAACATAATCCCATTTGCTACAACTTCCTTCATAGGATAATTAGCTTTCTCAAAAACTTTAAAAATATTCTCTTGAATTGATAAATCAACAACTGGATCATGCAACATATACAACTCCTCCCGAATAGGATCTTGATTAGGCATATGAGAAAATACCAAGTGATTATATAAAGCTGTAATTTTATTGTTTTGTTTTGCTGCAAAACGACTTCTTTGAGAGCATCAATGACATCATAACAGTGAGAAACTTGCAACATAGCCATTTGTTGTTCTTTAGAAAATTCTCTTTGCAAACATGCCTTCTCTGTTTGAAGCCGATTAATCATTGATATAGCTTCAATTGCTGCAACTTGGACTGCATTCCTCTCCTTTTCAAGCTCTAATGAAATCTTATGGATTACTTCTCTTAAAGATTGAACAAGAAGGCATACCTCTTCAAGAAAAGAATACCAATTGATTGACCTCCTGAGTTGCTGCATTTCAGCCAACTTTTGCCAAGATGGAAATTGTTGTAAATCAATAATTTGTTGTTCTAAACATTGTTGTTGTAAAAAATCCACTTTCGTGCAAGGAACCTAAACAACTCTGACTCCGTCAACTCATTGAAATTGTTTCTCCTTCTTTGTGCCTGAGTTCTTATGGGGGGATGTGAAGGGGTGTGAATGGACCCTAGAGGTTCTAAGTACCCATAACTTCCCTTAGTCTTCTATCATGAGGTACTCAATCATGGATTGCACGTATGCAGAATTACAATGATTCATCTATCTGAGTTTCTGAAATTCTATTCTAGTTCCGAAAGTCTCTGGCGATGACGGTCTTTAGAGTCATCCATTGATGACTCCCTTTCCTACAATCTCTGCCTATGAGTGAGGCGAGCATGAAAAGGATCCAATCGAGTGGAGCAAACAAATGTCATTGCGATGATTGTTTCCAATGAAGAAGATGATGTCAGATTCTGAAGAGTACGAGAGAGAACCATCCCCCTCTTTCACGTGTATATTCCTCAATCAGATTCAGTGCAGACTAGAGAGGAGCATTTGGTGATTTGTTTCACTAGCAAGAGGAGAGCTCAAGCGGGTTGCTACACTGACAATAATCTGGCAGCATAGTCTGGTCACCTATTCCTTTTTTCATGGTGGGCGATGGCACTGGCAGTGGCGGTTCTGCCCACAAGCGAAATACGCTATGAGGGAATCCTCTACACAGTTGACACAGAGAAGTCAAACATCATATTTCTTTCTCTCAAAGTTCGTGGGAGCCAAGGTATTCAGAGCTATGTTAATTGAAGGCAAACACGGCACTCAATCGTCACAGGGCAAGGGGGATTTAGTCTGGTTCTTTGGCGATTGGGGAGCAGCAAACCGCGACAAGGAGAAAGAGCATCAGAATCTAAGCCTGCTGTTGTCTGTGCGGATGAGAGGAAAAGCAAGCAGCATCACGTAGGTTGATGTGCGGCCCTTGTATCCCAAGTTTGTGCGCCTGTGTTTTGGTCGTTGGCTATGACAGCCTCAATCAAACTGTGGATCAATTGACTACAGTACATAACGGAGAGCAAACTCGACTAAATCAGCCGGCTAGGAATCCGACCACATATTTTACAAGGGAGTCGACGTGAGCGATGCGACTATTGTGTCTCTGGCAATTGAAGAGAGCTCTCGTTGGAGAGCCATAGACATCCTGATTTGCAATGCTGGGCAAGCAATACCGGGCCTTGTTGATGCTGTTAGTCTGAAGACCTGGATTCGGTGGCTAAAACCAACTTCTTGGGTTATGTATATACAGTGCGTGCTGTTCTCCCAGTCATGAAGATCAGGAGCAAGGAAAATTCGTGTGCTCTTGTTCTCATGAGCTCTTTATCAGGATTGGTTTTGGTTCCTAGGTTCAACATATATACACCGACAAAATATGCTCTTAAAGGACTCACAGAATTGTTAAGGCACTGTTGCTCGCCCTGGATGTTGCCATAATGCATTGATCCAGCTTCCAGCAGTGGCATGTCGCTTACATCTGATGTAGACTTTACAGATACACTCCGCAAGGAGGGAGCAATCCAACAACTACCCTTACCATCACAGCAGCAGCTAGTGCAGGGGCTCATCTTCATCTATGGGAACTTGGCACTCCAATCGATTGCATCAGACAATGGAGGAGGATTAATCCGCTGGACCTGAAAGAGAAACTTTGCATGGGATCACATGAGGCACCAATCGAAGCCCTTGATTTCAAGCGACTCGTCCACTGCACATCCACCAGGCTGTGGGATGCAGGCACGCAAGGATTGGTAGAAATTCATCAAAGCCAAAGAGCTTGCTGTTCGGCAGCTACAAGGAATAGTGGAATTTTTTTTTAGTCCGTCTTGGCCGGCTTTGCAAGACTTTGTTGTGATGATGAGCGATGAAGAGGTTATGATTGAAGAAACAACAGTCCAGAACAGTGATCCAGCAACTCGGGAGAGAAAAACAACAATCCAAAAGAGAATACTAATCTGGCAGAGATGAGAGGAAACTTCAACACCACAATTGCAAGACAATCGTCAAGATCAAGTAGATCAAATCCAGTTCTTGTGCTCCTCTTTGATTCTTGGTATGATTCAAAGTTTGCTATGAAAGGAGGCTTGGTCTAGATGCATCATCAAATTATAGGATATACTAGAGATACTTTGAGCATGGTACGTGATTTGGATTTGTGACCGGGTAGCAAGCAAGGCGCTGGAGCTTTGAGAATCATGAGAACGTTGCTCATCCAGGCTTCGAGTTCCAACGTGATTCTTTTGGGTGATCCGAATTGATTGGCAGTTCGATTGAAGACTTTTTAATAATTCTGCTCAATCGACAATTACAGTGGGCATCACTAATGCACCTATTCACTGAAAATGGATGTTTCTTTATAATCAATGCTATACGTCTATGCATACCCCTTGACAACTAATCTTGCCTTGTATCTGTTCACAGAACCATCTGCATTGTGCTTCACCTTATATACCCACTTGCAACTAATTACATTCTTGTCTTTAGGCAAAGGCACCAACTCCCATGTAGCATTTGCTTCCAAGGCATCCATTTCTTCATCCATGGCTTTCTCCCATTTTTCTTTCCCATGGCTTGCTCAAAAAGTGGGTTCTGGTTCATGTATCACTTTGACTATATAGGCATAATGAATGGCTATATGCAGCATTACCATTTTGTGCATCTACATCATCAATTACATTTACTGGTTTATACTAGCTGCTCATCTCATCAAAAACAACATCTCTGCTCATTGTAAACTTACGAGTAGAAGGGTTATAGCATCTATACCCTTTCTGTTGAATAACCAATAAAAATGCACTTCTCAACTTTTGGATCCAACTTGGATCTCAACTCATCTGGCACATGAACATAGGCAATACAACCAAAAACTTTCAAATGAGAAATATCTGGTTTTCTACTAGTATACCTCTCCTCTGGCGTCATGCCATGTATTGCTATAGCGGGAATCCTATTCATTATGTAGAATGCTGTAACAACTGCTTCAGCCCAAATATAATCTGGTAGGACTTTTTTGTTAATCATGGCACGAGATACCTCTCTAATATGCATGTTTTTCCTTTCTGCAAGTCCATTTTGTTGTGGGGTATGATTGCATGAATATTGCTGCTTTATGCCATGCTCCTGTAGGAACCTTGCAAACTCATTTGAGAGGTACTCTCCCCCTCCATCTGACCTTATGCATTTTATTTGTAGGCCTGTTTCTTTTTCAACCATAGCTTTAAAAGCTTTGAAATGCCCAAACACTTCACTTTTCTTTTTCATAAAATACACCCAAACTTTTCTGATGTGGTCATCAATAAAAGTAACAAAATAATGAGAGCCTCTAATAGATGCAGCTTTAGTAGTCCACACATCAAAGTGGATTAATTCCAATGGCCTCTTACTCTCTTGAACATGTCTAGGAAATGGTTTCCTTGCCTGTTTTCCAAATTGATAGCTTCACATACCTTATGCATTTATGCAACCTTGAACTTAGGCAATCCTGCAACAATATTTTGGGCTTGCATTGATTTAAGTCACTATACATTAACATGACCAGTGTGTTTATGCCAGATATCAATATCTGCAAATACACCGGTCCCATGTGCAAACATTGCTATACTCAATTCAAGCATGTCCACATCCAACGTAAACATCCTGCCCTTCTTCTTCCCTTTTGCAATCAAGTGACCTTTATTTTTCATATCCTCAACAAAGCATCCATGAGGATTAAATCTGACCTGCAAGCCCTGCTCAACCATTTGACCAACAGAAACTAGGTTCTTGGTGATATTCGGGACATGAAATACATCAGACAGGTATTTCTTTTTTCCATTCTGCATAGACAAAGGAATTTTACTAATCTGCATAATAGGATGTGCACTATCATCACCAGTCTCCACAAATCCTCATGTTTCCATTTTCCTTGCATCTCCTGCACCCATTCTGCATGACCTATCATGTGGTTTGATGCACCTGAGTCAACATACCACACATCATTACTTTCTTAAGCACTTGTCACAGAATTGGTCATGTGCTGCACCATAAACAGATGCTCATTTCTGTCATCACCCTGTCTACTAGAGGATGCATAATTGCCTTGCTACAATTTTCCAGTCATGATGTCATTCTGCTTTTTATAGCAATCTTTAACCATGTGACACATTTTACCACAATAGTAGCATTCAACATTGATGTTTGCATTTTGGCCTCTCTTCCATCTACCACGACCTCTTTGGCTCCCCCTGCCTCAAAGGTTACCATGTCCTCCTCCATAGGACTAGTTTTCTTGAATTTGCTACATATTCTGATTTCTGCCATGGCCTCCAGATCGATCTGCTCTACCTCTGCCTCTACCTCTTTCAGCATTTGAGTAGAAGATAGTTTCTTTTGAACTTTCTCCTAAAGAAGATGCACCACCATTTCTCTGCTCTTCAGAAATTAGAAGAGCAATCAACTCCTCAAAATAAGGAAATTTTTCACAGACGGCAATGGATGTCTGGAACTGTGCATAATCCTTTCCTAGACCATTCAAGGTCACAGAAACTAAATCATCATCTTCCACTAGCGACCCAATGGAAGCAAGTGCATCTGCAATCTTCTTCACCTTCATGTGGTAGTCATTGATGCTCATATTTTCTCTCTGCACATTATGCAACTCCTGCTCGAGCTACATTTTCCTGGCTTGTGTATTTGTGCTATGCATTTTTGTCAAAGTATCCCACGCCTCCTTCAGCGTGCTTGCATCCTGAATATGCACAATCATAGAATCTAAAATACTAATAGACAGCCAGTACATAACTGTTATGGCTCTCTCATGCCAGCCTTTAAATGCGTGCAACTCCTGTTGATTGGGAACATTAGGAATAACTGGTTCTTATTCAGCTCCAGTAATGAACTCCCAATAGCCTTTTCCCTTAAGGAAATTTGTCATTCTAAACTTCCATGCTTGGAAGTTGTTCTTGTCAAGCTTTTCAGTGACTATCTGTGAAAGAGCATCAGACGCAATTACAGAACACTACAAAAATATTTTGTTACTACAAAAAGCACAACTTCTGCCTCACAAGGGTAAATCTGCAAAACTGATGAAAGTGGTATTTGACCACACAGTCACTTCCTAGTGACGATTTTGTATCAACAGGCAATAAGAATGATTCTATCACTCCCAATATCTCTCTGCATAGGCATACAATGTAATTTCTGTGGCAACTTTTCACCGACCTGCAAAACAGTGGTCGCACAGCAAAAATAGGGCACTTTTCTGAGTGCCTGCAGAAAAGTTTTGCCACTAAAACGGGCCTCGAAATGGCCTCAAATCAAAATAGCATATATTGCCCTCTCACCGCACCACGAAGGGCATCCCAATCTGAGACAGTGCACTCTTGCACTTTCCGACTGTGCTACCTACAGAGATTTGCTCCCAAACTCGAAAAAGGAAAGCGACACTAATCCTCTTACCAAGACACCACGAACTTGGTTTACTTTCTTGAGCTCCTTACCACGAGCCGGGCTCTGATACCATGTGAAGAGAGGGGGAGAGAAGTAAGGAATCTCACTTGCAGCTTTCTCACATACATAATGGGGGAATACACACAAAGGTGGAGGCTGAAAATAGTTTTCCTCTTCTTAGTTGTGAAAGCCAAAAGAACTCTCTCTAAGTATAAAAGGAATAGGTGGACCCTATATGTGGGTCTCAAACCAAACTCAACTAACCTAGGTGGCATACTAATTGAGCCACTAACTAGAGTACATAAAGATAGCTATCATCTAGCTATTATTCATGGGCGGTGTACCAACCGCATCTGCAGCTAACAAGTCGGTGACGTAAATGCACAACGGTAACCCTGGCATATCATGAGTGGAGCTCGTTATCTCAACATCTGTATCCATTGTTATATATCTCAATCTCTTCTCTTATCTTCTTGGATTTCTCAAAGCATAGCCTCCTATCTGACCACCATGATGGTACATCACCCTCCATTCTACTCATATTTGTTATGTTTTCTACAAACCACTATGTGCTTATTTCCCCAGGTTGCATCATCTAGAGCCCAAAGGTCAAAGCTGACAAATGGTTTTTGTGTGGTTTTGGAGCAATAGCACCTCTCATCTAAACCAAAATTTGGGGACTAGGATTCCAATGATGAGGGTTTCACTTTGATATTTGATCATGCATGTGGCACTGGAAAGAATGCAAAAATCGTGAACCACAATGATTTCTCCCATTCAATAACAACAAGCAAGACCAACCTTTACGAGATGAAAATGTTAGCAGTGTGAAGCAAGAAACTTCTTTGCCATCACTTAAGGATGCATCAGCTATTTGCCCTAATCCTATGTCAAATAGAAAATACAATCATAAAGATCATGGATATATTAGCCTGAAAGTAGACAAATGTGTCCGATCTCAAACCACCTCAACTTGCATCATCTCCTCACCATGCGTACAACGTAACATATAATAAGAAACATAGGCCTAAAATGGCCAAAAAGCAAATGCGAAAAGCAATGGTATAGGAAAGGGATGCCTAATAATGGGGCAATTTATGCTTACTATTTAAGAAAAGCTTAAAAAAGCTCTATATGCTTCTGAAAATTAGATTTATAGGAAATCAATGCATATGATTATGACAAGTGGCTTCATGAGGATTGACCAAACTAAAAACCTTCTATAGGCTGCCTCGTGCAACCATTGGTGGAGCACTTTTCCAAGCAATACAGCTCATCTTTACGGCAAGCAGCCTAGGGCGATGTTTGGGTTTTCTCACACCCCCTTGAGCCACGTGTCATGAATCTAAGCCCTTGATCTGTGGTTTCATCTTATGCCCTTGATTTCATTTGATGTAAAAGCTAAGCTTTTGACTAAAACACTAAAAGCATATAAGTGCTTTTCACAATAAAAAGACTATATCAAACCTATTGATTTCAACAATAAAAGGACTATATCAAACCTATTCGATTTCAAGAGATGGTCTACTTGAAGATGGTCTACTTAATTTGCAAGTTTGGGCTTATAGGCATGTGAAGCTTTGGAGAGCCTCGCGAGGACCTTATGCTCTACTCTCACAATCCTAAAAGCTTGACTTACTATAGTGATCAAACTCCCATTTTCCTGAGGTTGAAGAGGCATGTAACGCTAGCTAAGTGGAGAGTGAGAATGTTACCTGCTTTACTTCGAACTTCCTCTAATGATAGTTGTCTTTTTGTGTTGTCCAAAGTCTATTGAAGGATCTGAGAATGTTGGAATCATCCCGCTCAAGGACACATGCAAATCCTCTCAAGATCACATTGGCAAGTTTTTCGGATATAATCTCTGGGCATTCGACTACGATTACAAGTATTGACATGCAGGTAATATGCCAGTTTCTTATCCATTCACGAGACTTATCCTTAGTGCTCACAACATTCCTCTCATTTAATGCATGTTATTGATGCGAGGGAGCAAGGAAATCCAAAATGGATGCAAGATTGAAGGATGGCTACACCTTTATTCATATGGTTGTAGTCCATGTGACAATATTATAAAAATTGCAACGAGGATCGGTTATTGTATCACCTTATTCATGTATTTGTTGGACTTCAGCTTCCAAAATATGGACATCACAAAATCAATAATAAATCACCACCCCTGACATTTGCAGGAGGATCGGGTCCTAATGGACCGTGTGTCGTGTCTCATGTCCACTATTTTACTCATTCTATTTTTTCCTTAAACAATTGATAAGATCGTAGGATTTGGCTTCAATTTTGATTTAGTAGTTACTTGCTTCACGATGGAAAGAGTGCCTACCACAAATCTAGTTCCCATTCTACAACCCTACCATATATTGTTCAACCTCATGTGCCACCATCTTGAAGTGTGATATAACCCCCACTTTGTTCAAATCGGCATATAAGGGCTACACATCAAACCAGTCTTTTGTAGATTACTCTTGCTGAGATTTTTTTAGGATAGGTTTTTCCCAAAAACCCTTAAGAGATCCTCTAATCCTTGAATTCCACACAATTGCATGAACTTTTTGGAGAATTCTATGCATAAATTCAATTTCTTGAACAGACAAAGAGAATGAGCAGCTAATGTCCCCATCGACATCCAATCACCTTTAATAGGCATCCATATCTGAGACCAACATCTCAAATAACAATTTAGTTGCCTTGGGAAATCCCAATAGATATGATGCATGTGCCTTCTACCATCCTCTTATCCCACAAGAATGCCCTAAACAACCTTTCTATTTCTAGCCTATGGCTGTTTTTTAAATTCCAAACAGTTGCAGCATATGTAACCAAAGAAGGCTATATATGCTTGACAATCAGGGCTCTAGCTAAAGAGGATGCATAAAAAGAGCCCACCACCTCAACCACGACACCCCCTCCAAAGTTCCAAGCCATCTACATCCTCTCAACCACGGCGACCATAGGCATTTGTGTTCTAGAGCGATAGCTCTGAGGAGGATTCAGTGCATGACCAAGAAGAACAAATGCCACCCCAGTCACCACCGGCCTACACAACCATTGATGGGGCCCAATCACTGGAACTTGTTTGGCCGCCTACATCGATTTATGCTCTTTCCAAGGAAGCAACATCTTACTTAGAGCAAAGGGGTCTAGGCAGTTTGCATGAGAGCCTAAAATCCTTGGAGGAGAGTCCTACAATGACAACATACATCAGGGACTTTCTCCATTCTTACCACTCCAGCAATGCATAGGTTGGCAAGTATGGTACCATCACTGTACATCAAAGCCCACTCAGCATTATCCTCGACAGTACAGTCATTCAAAGGGCTTTCTCACTCCCAACACAAGGTGCCAAATACCCTACATGGCCTACCAATGCTAAATTTCTCCAAGTACAGTCTCTCCTCGCCAAAAGCACACTAATCCATAGGGACGGCATATTACTTCGCATTATCCTTAACCATTGCCTCAGGGAAGCAACACAGATCCTATTCCAAGCTTGGGGATTAAGTGTGGCAAGAATCGATCCCTTCCACTTTGCACATTTGTTTTGCTGAGTAGGAAGCTAAAGGATCCAGCACTTAGTGATCTTTTTTACAAAAAAACTAGATGGTTCATCAGGCTAAAAATGTAAAATTCCACACTTATTGGCTATAATCATAAAAAAAGAGCTACAAGAATAAGAAATGACTCTGTTCCAGTCACCACCAAAACCAATTGAGGAGTTGGACATACCCTTCTCACCAAGTATGGGAGCCATCACCAACTTCTTCTACTATCACATTGGCAAGTGCAGATGCCTTAGAAGAAATACCTATTTTGGAGGTCGGAATTGAGGAATTGCCCCACGAGATGCTATAGCTCGATGCTCAATTGCAACCAATATATCTCCAACAACAGCAGCAACAAGAGCCTAAGGCAAGATCGGCACCAGAGCCTGAGGAAAGATCGGCACCAGAGCCTAAGGAAAGATCAGCACCAGAGACTGAGGCTACATCAACACTAGAACCACCCATCGACACCATGCCAGTCGATGAGCCACAAGGGGAGCTAGTGCCAGATCAACAGTATGACTATTGTACACAAGTGACTGAAATACAATTGGAATAACCTCCCATAAGTACTATAGAATCATCAGGATGGTTACAGGGGCACCACTTGTATCAGCAGTACCGCAAGTCCTCATCACCATCTGTCATTCTCCAACATCAAGCTATGCTTGAGTGACACTTGGGGATGACTCTCGTGCCTTGCATTGCTCTCCCAAGGAGTAGCTTGGAGTGGAGCCTCCATCAGCATCTCTTCAACATCCCCATGACATGTGAGTCACCATCGAGACCCACACATTTTTGGCACCGTTGCCGAGGAATGGAGGTATGCTTTTGCATTGCATTTGTCTTCCTTCGTTATCTACCCATTGAACAAGGCTTCAATCTTGATCATTTGAAGTTCTTTTGGAAAGTCATTTCAATCAGTTGAAGCTTTTTTTTCATGCTTTTTAGTGTTTTGAGTTGGTAGGAACTTAGTTTGTAAGATTGCTAAGGAGTATATGAGGTATAAACCCTAGGGCGCCACCTCCCTTTAGCAAGAAAACCCATCAAAATCTTGAGTATGAGATGAATTTAACAATATTCCATGAGTAGAAATTATTCAAACTAATATGGTTGTGTTCTACACTAAAAGAACTTCAAATATGTCTTTACACCTTGAAATTTGGGTAACACATGAAAAAGTTACATTAATTTGAAAGCAGATGGGTTTCCATATTTTAGTGTATTTTTTGTTTTACCCCCCCTCATCCAAAAGAGTCCCCCCCCTTGGGCCTCACATATTATGAAAAAAATGTACAAATCTTAAAATCTTGCATTTTTTCCAAGATATATACCTTATATTTTGAGGGTGGGGGGACATGAAATTTTCATATTTTTCCCTTGCATATTTGAAACGTTTTAAGGAGATCCATGCATATTATATTTATTTGAAAATAAATCCGTTTGCCCCAAGTGGTCCCAAGCGGAGCCTACTTAACCAGCTTTATGAGGTGAAGTAGAGGGACACTAACTCCTTAAGAGACTATATCATTAGGATTAAACATATGAACTCACGATGTGAACCCCATGAGAGGATGAATGCTTCTGCCATGCTTCCTCATAGGGCTATGGGATGCTAAGTTGCATGATCATTTGTTTGCTATGAATCCCACATCGTTTGAGCTATGCAGCAAGATAGTGATACAGATTGGGGATAACATGAGGGAGACACCCCAAAAGGATAAATCCTTAGCTTCCTCTAATATGTCCCAAATAGCACAGGCTTCAACCTCAGAAGCAACTAGGGATTCAAGCATTATGCCCAAGGTGCTCAACATGGAAGAGTTGGCCACATATCTATTAAACAAGTTGAGCCAACAATGGAATATAGAAGCACCAAAAGATGCTCCTAGCAACCCCCATCTCTTTCCACAAAGAGATAACATATGGTGTGGGGTATGCACTGGAAATAATTCCACTAAGGAATGCCCTCATCTTAGAGCCAAGCCAACACTCTAGTATGCTCATTGTGGTGGTTGGGGAAATCATGACACATCCCAATGTCATTACCCTAGGGTGATTCCTCAACCCATTTATCAACAAAGGCTGCATCTACCATTTCATGCACTGCCCAATCCATCCAGTCAGGCACAATTGGCAATACAAGGAGCCACATCAGCCAATCAAGGGCAATTTAGGGCTCAAAATATTCCATTACCTCCGCCAGTACTGGGACCTCCTCTCTTTTCCATCTTTTTCCCATCTCTCTTTTTCTCCACACTTTTCATCTCTCTTTTCCTCTCTTCTTCCCTCCCTTAATTCCTCTCTTCTATTTTCTCCTCTCTTTTCCTCTCCTCCCCTCTCTTATTTCCTCTCTTCTCTTTTCTCCTCTCTTTTATCCTCTCATTTCTCTTCTCTTTTCCCCTCTCTTTTTCCTCTTCCTCCCCTCTCTTTTCCCTTGATCCTCGCACGTCAAAGCCTCTCTGTAGCAAGAAGGCTCCCCACAATTAGTAAGTATCACATAGTCTACCCCTGGAATGCCGAATCTCTTAGGTGGTCTAGACACTCTAGATGATCTTCTCAAGGGCATTTCAACCTGTTTTCCCACCTACAAATCAGCCACATTTGGCTCATCATTTCCACTAATAGATGATCCATCATCTGCCCTTGATTGTGTACCTGTGGGAGTACCTGGGGGCACCATTTCTTGCACATTCAGTGCATGGATAGCTTGTTGTCTCTGTCAACTTATGTAGGTGGATTCACATCCTGGAAAGTGATTCTCCTCATTTCCACATCCCTCATGGGTGTCTTTGCATATTCTTCTCATTGAAGACAACATCATGGCTTCGTATGATCTTCTTTTCTTCTGGATCCTAGAGACGATAGCCCATCTCTCCACTTTCACCATAACCCAAAAAGATGCATTTCCTAGACTTAGGATCTAGCCTCTTTCGAAGCTCTTTGGGCACATGTGCATATGCCTCACATCCAAATATATGCAAATGAGAGTAAGAGGGCTTCTTACCACTTCATGCCTCTTTAGGAATACCACCATCCAAACTCTTACTAGGTGATCTATCACATGCACTGTAGTCTTTATTGCCTCAGCCCAAAAACCACCAAGATTTGCATTGGAAAGCATACATTGCAACCTTTCTTGAATGGTGCGGTTCATATGTTCTACAAATGGATTCTTTTGTGGAGTACGAGGGGACATGAGCTCCCTCTTAATCCCACGTGTATCATAGAAATGCTGAAATTCATGAGAGATATACTCTCCACCATTGTCAGTCCGTAGGCATTTAAGTGTTCTACCTGAATGATTTTCAACCAAAGCCAGCCATTTCTAAAATACCTAGAATGCATCGCTCTTCTGAGCTATAGCATAAGCCCATACTTTCCTAGTTGCATCATCAATTAATGTCACATAGTATTCAGCCCCACCTAATGACCATGTAGGCATGGGACCACATACATTTGAGTGCACTAGATCCAGATTTTCAAGCTCTTTTTTTCCCCTTCTTTTATGGATTGATTTAGTTTGCTACCCATAGAGACAGTGCTCACAAAATTCAAAATCAAAAAAACTCAAATGCGATACATAACCCAAATGGCATAAGAGTTTCATTCCATTATGGCTCATGTGCCCCAACCTGCAATGCCACAAAGAAGTACTTTGCTGCTTTCGGTTATTGCAAAAACATGATCAAACACCCTTGATACATGTAAGGGATACAAAGTCCCACACTTGGCACCCCTGGCCAAAACCATAGAGCCCTTCTAAATTTCTATGGACTTAAGCAAGCACCTAGAGAATGGTATCAGAAGTTCAATGCTTTCATTTTGTCCCATGGTTTCAGAAGAAGTGAGATTGATCACTGCCTCTACACTAAAAGGGATAATAGCCTAATAATCCTGGCACTTTATGTGGATGATATGCTATTGGCTAGTAGGAACACTTATGAGCTAGATGCATTGAAGGCCAAGTTGCATAAGGCCCTTGACATGAAGGATTTGGGACCTGCAGGTCATATTCTTGGTATGCCATCATGTGTGACTAGAGTAGGAAACTCCTTTGGCTTTTACAAAAGGAGTATGTTACAAAAGTGTGGCAACATTTCAATATGGAGGGGGGGAAGGCAGTAAGTACTCCATTGCCTCCATATGTGAAACTGAGTTAGGTAGATAGTTCCAAATCAGATGAGGAGAGGGCCATGATGGCCAAGGTTCCTTATGCATCAGCGGTTGGGAGTATTATTTATGCAATGATTCCTAGTTGACCAGACATTACATTTGCAGTGGGAGTTGTTAGTCGGTATATGGCTAATCCAGGAAAGAAGAATTGGGAGGTAGTTAAGTGCATCATGAGGTACATGAAGGGTACCAAGGAGATGTGGATTTGCTTTAGCAGAGGAGATATGGGTGTACTTAGGTACACAAATTCAGACTATGCAGGGCATGTGGATAGCAGGAGATCCACTTCTGGTTATGTGTACACCTTCGTAGGTGGTGCAGTGTCATGGATGTCTCGCACATAGAAGTGTGTTGCTTTGTCTACCACAAAGGCCGATTATGTTGTGGCCACAGAGGGTTGCAAGGAGGCTATATGGTTTGATCAGCTAGGGGAGATTTGGAGATTCATACAGGTGTACCAACATGGCATAGTGATTCCATGAGTGCTATTCAGCTACTGCTGACACGAAATCCGTTCTTTCATTCAAAGACCAAACACATTGAGGTCAGGTACCATTTTATAAGGGAGGTACTTGAGGACAAGCGCATAGAGCTTGTCAAGGTTCATACAAATGATAACCCTGCAGATATGCTAATGAAGAGTCTACCTAGTCAACGATTTGGGTATTGTCATGTATTGATGGGCATTAGTGAGTATGTCCATTGGTTATTCTCCCTTAAAGACACATTTTCCTTGAAGTGGGAGGTTATGGGGGTTAATGGCCACTATACCCCCAGTTATGTACAATAGTCAAACATATATATATATATATATGGATGACATACAAGATTAGGGTGTTTTGCACCCACCAAAATTTGTGTGGCTCTCTCTTCTGACTCTCCCTCTCTCTCACCTTCTTCCGTTCTGCTTCTGTTGTTGAGATCTCTTAAGCTTTTGGATGTTGTTATGTTGCTATTGATCAATGATGGCTTAGCGTTGGAGTGCCTTGTAGTCTATGGCCAAGGATTTTGCAAGTTATCTTTTTATGGCCAGGGCCAACTCTATCTCGTACAACTTTTCATGAGGCTCCTTGGTTGTTTCCATCGCCTTCACGCCAATGACTTCTACCATTTTATGATCTGCCTTTTTCTTCTCCATCATGGCCTTCTCGAGTTGTCTTTTTTAGTTGTCCCTTTGAATTCAATCCGCATGTGCTCGGAATGATTGCTAGTTAGAATACTCTTGATTTTGAGGCAGGATGGTCTTTGTTGTTTGAGCCATTGTTGCCAGTGCTTCCACAAAGTCTTATTCTTTCTTGGGAGCCTCTCAGTTGTTCTTCATGAGCCGAGCATAGTTTCTTGTGGAAGAAAATGAGTGGAGTTACAATGAGCTAGGGCCTCCATTGATAATTTTCACATGTCCCCTCATGGTGGTTGGTGGTTGCTTCTACTAGGATTCTGCTTGTTGTTTTTGGGACATGATCCAGTTCATGGAAGCACAAAGCTACTCAGTTATGAGATTTATTGCACGGCACTTAGAGGGATGGGGAGGCGATCTTGGCCTATGATCAAGGGAGAGTTGTACCAGGGTGGTCTCCTCAGGTGCCGTGAATTCTTGAGTGCACACTCTTTTACTCTTAGCTATTCAGCTTCCTCCGCTTTCTTCTAGCGAGCCTCTTCTTCTTTCTTCTTTTGGGCTTCTACCTCATATCTCTACAGGGCTTACTAGTCTTGTCTCTATAGGGCTTCCCACTTGGCTTTAAACTTTTCCTCTTCCTCTACTTGCATCTCTTGGAGTTGGTGGATATTTTTCCTTCCTCCTTTTTCTTTGGGGATGGTGTGGGCTTTGATGGTGTTAGGAGTGATAGCAAGGAATTGTCTTTGGAGGCATCACTGTAGTCATTGGTGGGCAATGGGTCCATGGATAGATGAGTGATAATTGGTCTAAATAGTAGGGATTTCCAATCTGGTGGTGGAAATGCATGCACATGTTCAACGCCTCCCCATAGAATATTCAATTCAGTTGGTTTCCTCAGCCATATACAATCATGCCAGTAGGTTTGGCAGGATCACATTGTGATACTTTGTGTATACAACTTGGTCAAGAAGGGTGATTGCCTTGGTGGCTTTGGCAATCCTCAAGTTCTAAATCAAATCGATGGGGACCCCATCCCTTTGGATATTTGTGTTGTAGTTAACCAACCCTAGGAGATGCTTCTCCATTTTGCAAGGTTTTCATAGGGCTTGGAAACTATAGGGAGGCCTAATGTGATGTGCACTGTGTTGGTTGTGAAGTGGTATATTTACTTTAGAGTGCCATCCACATGTACCCAACCTTTTGTTTTAATGGCATCATTGAACTTGTCCAAGAACTTAGTAATCTTTTTTAGGCTGAGGTAACATGGGAGGTGATCTACAACAATTGACTGGAGGCCCATGGCTTGAATGGAGGGCTGGTAGCTGCTAATAGTGTTATGATAATAAAGCTTGAAGTCTTTTGCACTGCAACGGTATTGCATCACCACTCCTTGAACACTTTGCAGCCCATCTATTCTAAGGGGCACAAAAATGGGTGATTATTAGCATCCCATGATCTGTGTGATTGGCGATGGTTTCTGCATTTGTGATGCAGCACTTCTTTTGGGGGCATAAAGTTGACTTTTTTATGTAGATTGCTCAAGCTCAAAATTGGGTGGTAGATCTGAGGGATCCATTTGAGAAGGGAGATGTTGAGAGTTGTGGTGCCATGAGCACATGTAGAGCAAAGGTATGAGTAAAGGGCAAGCTGCCACATGGCATGGAGGAGATATCCCACATGTGAGCAAGCATATGGATGTAAGTATCCTCACCTATAAAAGGGAGGTTCATTTGAAGTAATATCAATCAAGCACTTTGCACTATCTCAAGATTCTCTTTATGAGTCCAAGCTAATCTATCTTGGAACCTAATTGACTTGAGGTACATGTCATGAGCACTCTCTTCGCCATGTTTTCACACAGGTTCCATCCACCTTAGAGTGCTCCATAGATCCTAAGCCATGCATGATTTCTCATGGTATCAGAGCATAGGTTTAGCTCTCCTAGTTTAGCTCATTAGTAGTTCACTAGGATTGCTCCCATTCCTAGATTAGTTGTAGGCATGCCTTAGGAACTCATGTTTTTCTCCTAGGCTAGTTTCAATTTTAGAGTGAGAGGCTTTTTTTCTTGAGTGATCTTTGTGAGAGAAAATTATGTCCATAGGTTTCGGCTCATTTCAATTCTTCTTGTGAGAAATTCACGAGTGAGGTTCTTCGAGGGAGAGGGAAAGCACCATAGTGCAGTGCAGCTAGCAATGCCACGAGCTACATGAGCAGCAAATATGAAGCAGCATCTACGACTCCATAGGCTCCAATCTTTGCCTCAGCCTTCATACGGTGCTCACGGCTAACTACAAAAGCCTCTCCATTAGCCTATGGCCTCCAAGCTCCAGCAACATCACACAGAGCCGCATGCTACACAACTCCAATAGCCTGACGCACCTTCAACAAACAAGCTCCCTGCAACCAGACGCCAAATGCATGTCTATAGTTTAATATAGAGCTTTGAACAACCTCTACGATACCTAAATAATTGTAGAAGGAGATCGTTCCATTCTTAGAAAACTAGAAGAAGCTAATTGTTTCCATGGTGGCATACTCATCAGAGCATAGCTACGACCCCTAGCCAGCAAGACTCTCCACACAGACACGAGGCTCCACATTCTACACAATGACTCCAAGGTGGTTGTCCTGACTAACCAATGCTTTGGTAAACGGCAACTCCAGCCCACTCCAACAAGGCCATGATAGCCTCCAGCGTCGATATCCTGGCACCCGACTCTCCTCTGTGCCTTCGATGCCATTTCATCTTTCCCGTCGCCATCGGCTGCAAGAAGCTTCAAAGCTTCCATTTCCTTATGTTCTAAGGTCCTAACCTTAGGACACGTGGCAGCCTAAGGTAGAGACACGTGGTAGATAAGCCACTCACCTTGGGTTAGTCTAAAAAGTGACACATGGCAAATAAGGTTGGGTGTGTTTAAACTGTGGTTAAGTTTATGGTTAGGTTCAGTTTAGGGGGACCATGGTAAAGTCAATGTAACCATGGGTTAACCTATTTGGGTTTGAAGATTGCCACATGGCACAATGCCACCTAAGCATAGTATGGAATTTAGCATGTGAATCCCTGTGCCACATCATCAAAGGGCCTCTTCTTCATAGAAACTTCGACAAGCCATAACTTGCAATTCAGGAAGAATTTTACACGCTCCAAAAAGGAAAAGTGATCGTCTTTTTGAGCTCTATGTGCCTATTAGATCAGAATCATTGTATGCAATTAGACACTGCCAATATTGAAAAAAAATCAATTGGTAAGACCTTTGCAACAAATGATAAATCAAAGCATGAATGCACACATCGTTGTCAAAAAGCATGCCAAAAGCTCAAGTGCATGAGATGACCATAGCACAAAGCATGGCATCCACACATAAAGCATCAAGGCACATGGAAGAACAAAGCATCATGCATGAAGCTACACCAAGCAAAGAAGCGAACGCCATCGTCATCAAGCCATGAGCCAAAAGGTAACATCAATAGAATGTATTGAGAAACAAAAGCCTTACCAACCTTGCCTATATTTTGTAAATCAAACTTGACCACCTGAGAGTAGCTATGAAAGCACCCAGGGGAGGTAGTGACATGTAGAAACCTCACTTGACCACCTTAAGTAGCAATGCATGCACTAAGGGAAGGTGATGGAATGTAACTCACATCTGACCACCTTGCAGTAGCCAAAGGATTATGGCACCAAGGGGAGGTGTTGAGAGTTGTGGTGCCATGAGCACATGTAGAGCAAAGGTATGAGTAAAGGGCAAGCTGCCACATGGCATGGAGGAGATATCCCACATGTGAGCAAGCACATGGATGTAAGTATCTTCACCTAGAAAAGGGAGGTTCATTTGAAGTAATATCAATCAAGCACTTTGCACTATCTCAAGATTCTCTTTATGAGTCCAAGCTAATCTATCTTGGAACCTAATTGACTTGAGGTACATGTCATGAGCACTCTCTTCATCATGTTTCCACACAGGTTCCATCCACCTTAGAGTGCTCCATAGATCCTAAGGCATGCATGCTTTCTCAGGAGGGGAATGGAAACGGGTATGAGAGCTAAAGGGAATAGTGGAGGTTGGGAAGAAGTCTTTGCACTAGGAATTTCTCTCTCAAAGCCAAAAACTAGTTCATCAATAAAGAAAAGGTCATCAGGCCCCATGGAGCATGTGGAGTCTTCTGACATAGGCTACCGAAGCAAAGGGTTTTCGCATTGGTGAGGTGGTGCTTCTTTTGGGGGCATGAACTCAATTTCTCAACAGATTACTTAGGCCCAAGTTTAGGTGGGAGATCTGAGGGATCCATCTGAGAGGGGAGGGGAATGGAAACAGTGCAAGAGCTAGAGGGAGTAGTGGAGGGTGGGAAGACTAGAGGAGGCTTTACATTGGGAATTCCTCTCTCAAATCAAAAAACTATTTCGTCAACAAAGAAAAGGTTTTTAGCCCCCACGGAGCATGTGGAGTCGTCTGACATAGGTTGGGGAAGTAGGGAGGCAAGTGGATGCTATGGGAAATTTTGGTAGCGATTCAGTGCAACTACTAAAGCAACAACCATAGAGTGAAATGGATCCTTATATAGAAAATCTAGTAATGCAGCAGGTCAGCATTTCTTGTAACATAGTGGGGTAAGTCAGCACTATAGCGCAATGAGTTTGAAGTCATTGTGTTGCTTGTATTGCTTTGTTGGTGCATTAGAAGATTAGGCAATTGTTAAGCAACATTACGTTAGGCAATTGTGGCAGTAGTGGTCACTTACTACATTAGCATTATCATAGTAGGTCAGCATTATATCACAGCTAATTTTGAGTCACTGTGTTGCTTGTAAAGTAGCAGGTTCAATGTCGCTACATTATTAGTCATAGATGTGTTAGCCTTAAAGTAGTGAGTTGATTTCTTAGGGCAAGTTAGGGTTTGACTAGCATGTTGACCTCCCTAGACTCCACCTATGGACTTGTAAGAGCATGGGGAAGGATTGCTAAACTACAACTGATCTTCATGGCTAGAAATGCCAGCATGACATTGAGTGTGATGGCGATGACCTAGGGACCCTAGAGCTTGAACTTGTGTATAATCCCGAACCCTAGTCACCTAAGTTGAGTTGTGAAGGCTTGCAGTGTGTTTGATTTTATCTAGGCCCAACCAGGGGGTGCTATTTTCACCTAAAAGTCAGGACTCTATTAGGAACCTTAATGTTTTCACCTATCCCTTGGACCTTATATTTTCATCTTGAGCTTATGATTTAATAAATGAAATCAAACCTATAGGAGCATGGGGTACCTTGCCTCTTTTTTATCCATCTATGCGTTGAGTGCACTTGTAAGTAGGGCAAATAGTAGTACCTTGAAGTTGCAAATAAATGGCATTGTCAGTTTGTTGATGTTGACTTGCATGTTTGCAGATGAGCATTCACTAGAAGCAGTGTGGTCTAAAGGTCTTTGTAGTCTTACGACTCAGTTCAATCTTGTGCATCCCCTATGTGGAGGGCTATCTTGGAGACCAGTTTCTTCAGAGTAGGAGTAGTGGTAGGTTCTATGGCACTATTCCCTTTTTAAGAGCTGGTTCTTGTGGTGCTACTGAGCTTGATGTTGATGTAGAAGCAAAAATGGAGGCATAACTTAGGGGTTTTCCCTTGGGAACCCATCAGAGCTCACCAGCTGCTTTGGCCTCTGATAGTTGATGACAATTTTCTCCCCTATAACATAAGGATTTGGGGGTATAAAGGGGTCACTTGTGACCTTGCTGGAGTGATCCTTCCCTTTGATGGGCAAGCAATAGGTTCTCGCAAGGCTACCTCCATTTAAGAGGTAGCTTCTTGTGTATCTATTGATACCATTGGTGGATGATTTTGACAAGCACGTGCAAGACAATGTTTGGATGCTAGTTGGCTATGTATGACATCCATGTGTAGCGCCTAAGGGCTAGGGACTAGATAGGGAGCTCTAGCTTTTTTATTTTTAATGTAAAAGCATGAAAAAGGCATGGAGCAAGGCCTTAAAACAAGGGAATTGGGTTCCTCGCCCTTGCTTGAACAAAAAGTCATGCTTTTTGCTTAAAAGTTGGAGGCACTTGGTTTGAGGAGCAAGGGAGCTAATTATGGAGCCAAGAAGCTATTTCAAGCATGAAGAAGGTGCTAGAACCTAGCCAACAATAGCCTAATCTCTACCTTTGTGGAGTTCACCTTCTTTGAATGCAAAAAAGCAAGCTATAAAAGAGAAGGATGGAGTGATCAGTTTCAAGAAATCAGCTCGCTTGTTTTTTCGATTGCTAGAGGTGGTAGCTCTTTTCTTGGGAGAAGCTACAGGAGTTGAGATATTCATTTGTTCAATGGTTCTTTTTGGGCATTTGTGCTCAGAATTCGGCTCTGAGTTGGTCTAAAGAGTTGAGTATCAAATTAAGAGCTACACTTTTTGTTTTTACTTCATCTCAATCCAAGGTCATGGCGAAAAGTTATGGTCAAATTAGTATTCAGGAGCTTTCCAAGAAGCATGTCGACTTTTCTTGTACTATTCTTTTTGTAAACTCCAACAAGATGGTGCTGCCTGAGGAGTAGTAGTCAGAAAAGCATCTTTTGTTTGTGGCTATACCTCTGATATCTCGACAAGTGAAGCTGAGTCGATAGATCCTTGTATATGAGGTGTTGAAGACCATCCCAATGTTGGTTGTCAAGTCTCTCTCTCTGCAGAACACCTCTAGGTCCTCCAAGGGCCTCTGCAGCCCCTCAGCTGAGGATGAGACAAGGACTATCATCGGCATATAGCAATATCTGTATCATGAGATCGGCAAGTAGTGATCCTTTGCCTCCCAGGCAGTCTATGAAGGAAGTGATCTCATCAATGTAAAGTCCAAAGAGGGTCGGTGAGGGGGGGCAGCCTTGCTTCACTCCGATAGTGCTCTCGACCAAATTTGATAGGCCACTTGAGGCATGAAACCTGCCTCTGACTGACTCATACAAGCTCATCACTCCCCATATCAGTGTATCTGGAATTTGTAGCTCTTGGAGTCTCTTGGCCATGTGGGACAGTGTCAAAAGCCTTTCGAAGCATGTGTCGACCTTCTGATGTCTAGACCTCACCTCCTCAATGATAGTCCTCAAAGTGAAAATGTGGTCTAGGGTAGAGTGCTCTCTCCGAAATCATGTCTGCCCTAGTGCCCGATGCCCCGAGCCTTTGTGTGGTTGTTGATCTCCCTCTCTAAGACTGATCCATAAATCTTGGCCAGAGTATTGCCAATCATGAGGGTACGATAGTTCCTAGTCTCCATAGGGTCTGCAGCTTTGTGTATCGATACAATAGCGGTAGTACTCCAGGTAGGTGGGAAACTGTGGCACACATCTCGGTTGAGCATCTGTGCTGCTGGGACTGGTGCTAGGACCTCCTGTAAAGTGTTCAGTCTGTAGGCCCTCATGGTCATGCGCTCTCCGATTGTGTAATCTGTGAAGTGCTGCTCTTACATTCTCTGTGGTGAACAAGTGCCAAGTAGTGGGCCTAGGCATAGAGGACATATCCGGTGGTGTCTGCATCTAGGCATCATAAAGGAAACATGCATATGTGTGCCATACATCTGGATCGGTGATGGGAATAGATGGCTTCCCCTTTAATAGGAATCCCCATCTAGTAGTCAGGTCTCCTTCTTGAAAAGATCTGACCAATCTCGTCCATCCTACATGTGAGGAAGGCCTACGTCTTACCACGTGTCAATCATCGAAAGATCCTCTGGTGGTGTCCGATGACCCAGAGCCTGTTTCTGTTTTAGGTGGGCTCCCACCTCTATGGACTCGTTGTCGAACCAAGGGTTTTGGGGCATCTTCCCATCTCAGACCCGCATGCGTCGAGTCATGGAAAATGATCTAGTAGCATCATCATGTACTACTGATGAGAAAAGGGTGTATCCCATTGGAGCTGTGCTGCTAGAAACATTGGAGGGAATCCAATTTAACACAACAATAAATGGGAGCCGACTAAAGCGCTACTACTTCAACACGCAAGCCATCCTCGACAAAAATGAAGATTTGGGAAACCAAGTCTTCCTTAGTTAGTATTAGATTGTATCATGAGCACTCACTTGCATATGTACGTCTTTGCACATATAGGTAGCATCGATCGATTTTAACCTAGGGCTCAGAAGTGATGCCTGAGTTCTAGCTGCCCTATGAAATCCCATCAACAAAAAAAAAAAAAAGCATATAGTTAGTCCCTACCTAGCTACTACGTCACGTGCACTCACACGCTTTCGCTTAGACACATAGATGATTGCATGAATAATTGTGCCACACACTTTCATTCCACACTCTCAAAGCATGTATAAAAATAAGATCTCTCACAAACACACACAAAGGTCGTACGAGGCATGACACAAGTTCCACAGCCACTGGACTAAAGGCATGGCAATCCAGCTACGTGCTCGCAATAAGCCATAACCCGAGGACATGTAATAAAATGGATCCAGGAGTATGTTGTCTCTGTGCTAACATGGACTTAGATAGTACAGAATGTGTGTGTAGAGTAGCAATAAAGCTCCACTTGTAGTTGCATAAGGCTAGGAATAATCCCTCTTAGAAATCCAACTTGCATGTAGTTGCATAAGGCTAGGAATAATCCCTCTTAGAAATCCAACTTGCATGTTCTACATGCAAGTTCTACATACAATTCCTACATTCAACATGCGAGTTCTACATGCAACTCCTACATGCAAGTTCTACATGCAACTCCTACATGCAACTCCTACTTGCATGTTCTACATGCAACTCCTACATGCATGTTCTACATGCAAGTTCTACATGCGAGTTCTACATGCAACATGCAACTCCCGCAACTTCTATATGCAACTTCTATATGCAAGTTCTACATGCAGAGAGAGAATGTCTTACAATTCCTACATGTAGAGAGAGAAGCTCTCCAACTTGTATAAATACCCCATAATGGAATGAAGCCCACACTCTTTGGAAAATTGTATTGAGTTCTACTTTGGTATTCCAAGCAATTGTCTCAAGTGTCCATGCTTCCTTGCACTCCACGTCCAAAAGCATATCCTAACCTTGCAACTCCTCCTCCTTTCTCCTCCTCCCTCCTCCTCCTCCCTCCTCCCGCTCCTTCTCCCTCCTCCTCCCTTCTCCTTCTCCCTCCTCTTCCTCCTCCTCCTCCTCCTCCTTCTCCCTCCTCCTCCTCTTCCTCCTCCTCCCTCCTCTCTCTTCTTTCCCCCATGCTCTTACACCTTCTTCCTCTCCCACTACTATGCTCCCCCTAAACCCTTAGTTCCTCAACCCTTAACCTCCATGATCTACGAGGGAAATGAGTACCATGTACTCTATCCTAAACCTTGGATCCTCCTCCTAACCCTGGAGTCTCTTCTAAACTCTAGAACCTCCTTCTAAACCTTGTAACCACCTTCTAAACCTTGGACCTCCTTCTAAACCTTGGAACCTCCTTCTAAACCTTGAACTTCCCTCTAACCCTTAAACTCCTCCTAAACCCCTCAACCCCGCATGAAGGCAAAAGCCTTCATTACCTCAACCATGATGATACACGTTCCTTTTACACATGCATGCACTATGTTTGCTTACCACACTTAAGCCTACGTCTCTCACCAGAATACGACTCGAGGTCCTAAGCTGCACGTTTGCTTACCACACTTAAGCATATGTCTCTCATCGGAATACGACCCAAGGTCCTAACTTTAAACTACAAACGACAACACTGAAATATCTGTAGGTAACAAAAAAGCCTCAGAACCCTGCATACTGAGAATACCTTGCTCTTCCTGCGAAAGCCGTGGGAAAGAACCAACGGTCACATGGCACTGATGAGGTGGTAGGATGGTGTGGTTGCTGACTGGGTAGCTGAGGTGGACAGTGAGTCATATGCTCTTACAAAAAGGTGCTTGTGAGGCACAGTGTGCTAAGGAGGCACAAGATGACATGGCACTGTGTTGCCACATGTCAATGCTGAGGTGGCTGTTTGTTGATTGGGCATTGCGGAGGAGACCACTAATGATGTGGTACTACCACATGTCAGTGACATGGGCGCTGACAGGGCCTGGTGACGTGTCAAAAAACATAGTCAAGAATGACATGGAGGCAATGATGTGAAGGTAGTGACATGGTTAAGCAGTGATGTGGCACTATGGCACTTCTGATGACATGGCAACTCTACCTACCATGTGTCTGTTACGATGAGGCTATGCCACATGTCTGTTACAAAGAGGTTGTGCCATTTGTTTGTTATCAACCAAGCCTTAAGATAGGATCGAATCTTCGCAGATTTTGACAGAATCTAGAAGATGCCTTGAGAAAAGCAAGGGCTTGCGCTCTCTCTCAATGGAAGACGCCTCACGAAAGGAGGGCTTGACACTCACAAAGGGAATGGGAGCACCTGGAGCTCTGATACCATGATAGCGAAAGTGAGAGAGAGAGAGAGGGAGAGAGAGAGCGCAGTGCACACAATATATCTACACATACACTAAGTTGTATTGAACATAAACATGAAGATATACATGTGGAACCCTTTAGGGTTAGGGTTAGAGTTAGGGTTAACAATAAGGTTAGGATTAAGATTAGGGTTAGGGTTTGGCCCGAATGCCCTAGAGGTATCGGTGCAATTTGCACCATCCTCAGCAAGGAATGCCTAAATGGAATTGTACCAACACTACAATGTGAACATCCCAAGATTCTCGATAATCGAGAATGCGGAGAACCAATTACTATGAGAAAAGCGAAGATCTTCACAAATCTAGCAACCCCAAACAACTCACTACGCTATTCCGATGAGTAATCTCTTTTCAAAGAAAGTAATAACATGCAACTAATGATAGTTGATTTGGAAAAAAAGAAAGTCAGAGACGAAACATAATTGAAAAAGTCAACCTTTATTATACCAGCCTAATCCCAAAGAGTTTGCCAATCGAATCTAATCCCAAAGAGTTTGCCGATCGACTACGATAGTATTAACTTTTCTATTCAAATCAAGTAGCATATTCATAAGATATAAGCCCTATCTTCAAAGGATTCTCAACTATCTGAGCATCGAACTGTTGGACATAAGGTGTGGTTGCAAGTACCTCTACAATTAAAATAATCAAATTAATTGAAGATAAACATTGACCAAAGAATTCCAATTTCTTCACGAGTTTTTTTTTTTTTACAAAGTAGCCGACTTATATTAGTAACTAGAGGGGGTAACTCCAAAAAATCACCCCTTACAAAAAGTGGCCAACTAAGGGGACCAAAGCCCATGGCCTACGCTAAGTATAGCATGGATACAACACCCTAGTAAAAAGGAGAACCCAGCTAAACTAGCCAAAACTCTACCAGCTCTATCAGAGATTGAGACACCACCGAATCGCTTTGGCGCACCACACCTACTAAATCAATCAAAGCATTCCTGCAACCACCAAGTAGGGCAGAGTCTGTGTACCCCCATGAGGACATCCTCCCAAAGCAAATTTAATTTCGAATAGTCCAACACATCTTTCATCACTGTAGCCCGTATTTAAGGCCAATGTCAATGGCAGTCCCACAACATCTCCTAAGATCACTAGTTTTTTGTTAGCCCCCAATTGAAATCCTGACATCAGTACAGAGGTGATGGATGGTATCCAGGTTCACCCTTCCCAAACTATGGCCACTATTTGGACCAACACAGTACACACTCTGATGGCCATTTGGGCGAGCATACACGATCCTCCAGAGCAGCCATTGTCAGGAGAGTTACTTTTTTCAGAGTTTGGAGAGGATCTCCTTTCTTCTCTGAGTCTCCCTCAGGGGTGAGATGGCATTTTCAGCCTCCGCCTTGGTTCTTTATTAGCTCACTTTAAGCTGTGTTTTTCCTCATGCATTGCATGATGTACTCCCGCATTTGAGCTTGCTCTCGTGGTTTTTCATTCATACTTAATGAAGTAATTTCTAGAAAAAAAAAAAAAGAAATCCTGACATCAGATGGGATTTCTTGACAACCAATTCCACCTTGCTCCAAAGCATCCTCATGGCCAGCCATCGCGACATCTCATGTAAAGCCAGCTCCATCGATTTGCCACAAAGCGGACAAACCGAGGAGACTAAGATCTCTTCATCAACTTCCCCCGCAAAGGCAACCAATTATGCAATAATTTCCAGAGGAGAAAAGAGCTCTGACCCACCCTACAACCTTTCCATATGTTTCTTAACACTGCCTTCCATCAACCAAGCAATTTGCACAGCCCCCACACCTCGATTAAATCAGGGACTACAGCAAACTCTCTAGACATGATCTTAATCAGGTTGGTTTTAGTCTGGAGCCACTGACAGTGTCTCCAGCCTGAAAATTCCACGCAGTTAGTAGGTCAATCAGAAGGGGCCCAATCCAGCACTAATTGCAGAAATTGTGCCTCGCGGTAACTCATTTTGAATCGAGCTTGTAAAGCATTCATCAACAGTGAATCTCCTTAAGAAGGATCCCACACTTGAGACCACGTACACAAGCCTTTCCTGAATAGACTCCGAGAACATGACATGTTTAATCTAGCAAAGGGCATACCATCTGCATTGGCTGCCTTGCCCCACCAAATCCCCGCATAAGCTTGCATCCCTTCCCGACCCTTCCATTCAAGCATACCAACAAAGAATTTCCAAGCCTCGATCAACCCCCCAACCAAATCAGATTCAACGATTTTCAATGGGAAATCAAAGAAGAGCCTCTGAAACAAAGGGAGCCCCCATCCACCAAGAACCCACAACCACTCTCCTACCATGCTCAATAGACCATCTTATCATCTCCACCCACAAGATAGTAGGAGAGAAGATATCATGCTCGCATTTTTTACCTTTTATGTTAAGGATTGAGGTTATGATACTTTGAAGTGAATTTCAATTCATACTATCTTGTTGACTAGTTGACTAGTGTGGGTTGACTATGACAAGAGCTTACATGAAAGAAGAATATATCATGACTTGCATGATGACTTCCAATTGATATTATTGGAACAAAGGTTTTAACTACAACCATTATCATTCTTACATTAAAGATGCCTTAGTTATGGTTTCAGTATCTTTCATGATGTATGAAATGTACTTGGATTGTGTGAACACATGGTGTACCTAGATTGTGTCAATAGGTGTGATTGAGTGAATCTAGGTGTATGTGGTGTGTGATTGAGAGAATCATGAAACTGATTGAGAGATTTGTGAATCTTTTCTCCTTGATTGAAACCGAGGCTTCCTAGGGACCTCTCTTGACCCTTCGTCAACTTCTGCATGCACAAGGTTCTTGACATCCTAGACACCCAAAAAATCAAAGAAACCACTAGTGATTTTCTTAGCAAGATGTCCTCGTACCACTACTATCCACACCCGCGGACTCATGACTCTCTGCTTTCCCCTCGACCAACGATCCCTCACCCTTCTTGTAGCTCATCTGGCCCGCTTCCCAAGAACGCAAGACACTCCACTCCTCGTTAGCATACACCAAGCACGCCCCTCCTTTCACAAATCCCAATCAATAGCCAAAGATTGAAACCCTAACAAATCTCCCCGTCAACTTTACGAGTTGCTAAAGATGATTAATAAATCCCTATTGCAAATCGACTGGAAGCTTTAGAAATGGATCCTCGAGTTGTTGAGATCCAGACCAAGTTGGCAAAGAAA